>NW_017179946.1:5345-6693 GCF_001652005.2 Ceratina calcarata
CCTTTGGTATAGCCAGAAGGACTAGTGAAATTGTAAATTACAAGGAACACGCTGATTAACATCAATATTTGTAAAACGGCAAGTGTATTTTGTTGAAAACCGCTTGAGGGAAGATCTCAGCAGCGATTTTGAAATAGAGACGATTTCGTAGCGCTTCAGTGTCCGCAGAATTCGCGCGTTTGGCGAGTCGCCAGAAATAACGTTAATCACGGTAGAGGAGTTAGAAGCGGGCGATGGTAACTGGAGAACGTAAATGCGGCTCGCAATCCGTGCGCTCGTCGATCTCGAAGGAAGATGGAACGGGCATCAATTTTCGCCGGCTGCTACGAACCGAACGCGTTTCCGCATAATGGTCCGGGACGCCTCAGCCCGTAGGAACGCGGAACATTGATCAACGTCGAAATTAATTCGCCGGCAAGCCCAGGAGTATATTAAACCTCCGTTTGTTTCCTTTGCCTCCTTGTCCGTTCCGTTGGAGACAGGCCAATCGAATTCCGCCGCTTCCGCTGAAATTCAGCCAGCAGACTTCGAACGAACTTTGATCTATCATGGTAGAAAGTCGTTCTACGACTCGTGGGTGGAAAATTTTGTTTTTTATACTATATTGCCTACAAAATATATTTGACCAATATTTCATTAAATATCTTATCAATGACAATAACAAAAAATTATACATTCTCATTTATGTATCCTGTGCCTTAATTATAGCTTTTACTAGTCTTGACATTTTGGCTGTTAATTATACTATACAAAAAACTACAATGAGGTGTGAATAGGCAACTAAACTTAAATAAAGAACTAAGGAAAAAATAAAGCAGAATAATTTAATCAATTTGATGATACTAGTTTTACCACCAGTACATATACCACCAAAAATGATAGATGCCCACATACTTTTGAGCGATAGTGTAAATAGTAAAAATAATCGGGACTGAATCATCAAATCGATCCGCGTCGATAGCTCGAACGATTCTGTTTTACCGTGAAAAGAGAGTTTACGATGGTGGACGGGCACGACTCGATGGAAACAACGGAGATCAGCAATGGGCCTCGTGAGAAGGAATCGGGAGCGGTGGTGGAGAGCAACGAAGATGCACCGCAACAAACCACCAGTCCGACGACCACCATAAGCACCATAGCCGTGCAGAGCGGTGAAACACGTCTGGTGATCGCTCTACTTCAAGTAAGGGGCATCGTACTTTAATGTAAACTGAAGAGTCTAAATGCAATCTCTCATTCGTGCAATTTTGCCATTCAAAGTCGATGTTTAAACACATTAGTATTAGTTGATAGCAAGAAGAATCCAAGCCTTTGTGAATTTGCAATGTTTGCTAGGTAAAATTAATAT
>NW_017179946.1:7269-15240 GCF_001652005.2 Ceratina calcarata
GCAGGTTTATAAAATTTCATAAAAATGTGATTATTCTATTATCGATGGTAAAGGATTCAGATAACTATAACATAATAATTGAGAACAATCAAACTGCATGGGTTGAGACGAGAGACAGCGTATATCACGATTGTCAAGAAGGCATCGCGAGCCCTGATATATGCCTCAGATCGCTTTTATTCAGGTATACACACACGCGAAGAGCCAGTTTGCAGCTAGTTCTACACGTGCGTCCATAATCTATGGTGTTGGGATATTTCGGTCGCTCGAAGTCCATAGCTATTTCCGAGTCCCCTCGAAACCGTGAGAGCTTTAGGTATCCCAACGAGCAAAACGAATCGCGGCGAAACTCCGCGAAGGATAAATTTAACCGCTCCACGGTTCCTTCCTTTCGGGTGATCCACCATGGTCCGGGGGTTCGACCCCGTCGCCTCGTCTCGTTTTCGTTACGCCACCGAAAATAATTGCGGCGATCTCGCGCTCCTTGCCACGTAGGAAACGTAGAAAGGATTCTTGTACGGAGAAAACGCACTTGTTGCGCCGGATTATGTAATCCTCTCGGGATACGATCTCGCGCTGGTAGCATGCAAGATGTTTATTTATAGAGACTGACGCGTTTTTAGAAATGCATTCTGCAGCTTGTGATAAGGAGCAATTTGGATTAGATGGATAGATATCAAGGGTGGAGGGGGGGGGGGGAACTTTCTTCCTATTTTGTTACGGTGAAGTGTAGTTACTTAGTAAATTGTTTCTGGCAACATTAGTTGGACCTATCAATGTTACAGCCTATTTGAGAAATTGTGATTCAAAGAGAAATTCGGAATAAAGAAAATGGAACAAGATTATCGAACACAATGGCCCAAATAAATAATCGTGAAACATAAGAAAATACTGTTTGAATTTAATTCTAAAATATAAGGAACCTTTTATGCCAATCTATCTTATTTCAAATTCTGTCTGTATAAACGAATGGGAACAAGTTTATTCAAAACACACCTGATTCTCTTATCGTAACGCATATCTCATATCATTAAAGTTGAACCTCGTTTTTTGAATTTAAATTACTGAGAATGAATAATCGTGATCGCGATACACGAATCATCGTCCGAGACAAGCGAAATATTAAGCGGCGTGGAGCAATTTAACGATACGTTTTGTGGCGGCGATTCGCGACTCATAGAGATATTATCTGACGCGATGCAGGGATAAGGGCTGGCGTAATTTAGCAAACGCACGCGGACGATCCTGTCTTCCACCTCCGCGTTTCGTGCCACGGTGCTATCGCGGAAACACGCGATAATACCGATACAACTGGTCCGTTTCATTACATCACGGCATTACCGGTTACGGTTACATCACTCCTGCGTTATCGGTTACACGTCTCTGTTGCTGGATTCATTTGCATTTCCAGGCCAGGATTGCTTCGATCCTCCCGCTGCATGAAATAATGACTCATTGTTTCCGCGTGGGATGGTTAATTAACGCGCCGACTTACAAATTATCAGATAATTTCACAGAGCAATTAGTACAGGCTATTGTTTAACCCTTTCCAATTAAGATATTCCAATTGGTGTTAATAACAACACGAAGGAAGTAGACTCCAATAACACCGGAATATGATAGAATATCAATGTTATTCACAATATTAGCCGAAACATATAATGGGATAAATGATGGGAAAGTCATTAAATACCTTAGCTCCTTAAGAGTAAACCCACTGTCTGTAGTTCTTGCAATAAAAATGTGTTCATATGAATGTCAAATTTTGTCGATCAAATTCATGGATATAGATTGTTAAAAGTTGCATTATGAGTTATCCTCTTTTATTATTTCGGTAGAATGGTATCCATGATATAAAGATTTAGTGTCATTTTATTAAATTTCCGAGTATAGTTGTTGATTTCTTGAGATTATATTATTTTTATTATAATGTTTCTAAAGAGAACAAAGGTTTTTCATACGTTGCGTCTTGTCAGTGAAAGGGTTAGATAACTCTGTCAACGGACGTTGTTGCAGTCACGTAGTGAAAAGGCAGACAAAAGTGCGTTCTGGTTGATCCGAGAGGATCCACACACGGATCTGCCTTACGTTCTCGTGTAATCTAACAAACCGGTATTATACGAGACGGCGGGCGTGATCCTCTATCCCCGCCTGTATCGTAGGTACCTACGACCTTACGACATCGACTCCTGCCTCCGAAGGGGCCGAACGGCAAAACGAAAAAAAAGAGGAAGTAAGGTGGACGGCCTAAAAACGCGGGTACAGTCGTCTTCGAGTACCGCCTTTTGATCCGGGTTTCAGATACGTAGAACCTGGCTGCGACGTTCCCTTGCCTCTTTTCGATGGTAATTCGGCCCTTCTAACCTGAACGCCAACGCTTCTTCCATGGTAGACTTTGTCATCTTATATTATGGAGTTTTATCAGAGCGTAGGTTGTGATTGCCATTGAAGGATTCAAGGAATTTGGCTTTACGTCGGAAAAATAGAAATTATTGCAAGGCATTTGCAGTCGGAAAAGGACAAATTATTGCAAATTAGAACTAATTAATATTCAATCTTTTCAATCGGTGTGTTCATTCGGATATAGTCAGACATGAGTAAACTGTAAAGCAATGAGAATTTCTTTTCGCTACAGATGCACGTAATTGCTTAACCAAGAGTAATTCTTTTTAATCACTGTACATTCCAATATTTTTCTCTTTCATGCAAATACTGCACTTAATGGTAACTGACTATAATTTCTTGCTGTTCATAATGGAATAACTTCATAATTCATTAAATATAATTTCCTACCATTACTACCACCTGCCTTGTGCACAGTTTTACCTTTTTTACAGCAAGTGTTTCTCACATGCAGTTCTAATGCCTCTGTTATTGTCTCCAGCACAAAAAGCAGCATCGGCTAATCGTTTAAACATAGCGTCACGCATGCGAATGGGTTAAAGAACAAAGCGCGCGAGACTGCGTCTAGAAAAACAGTCGGGGAATGCGCGTGAACGGAGTTCACGCAGGCTCGCGCGATCGGGGGGCACGTCCCAATTTCTGGTCCCCGAATATAGCCGTGGGCCGGCATGACCGGTTGCTGTGCACGATTCCTCTCGGGGGACACACGTTCCCCGACTCCTCGCAGTTCCACGCGGCCTGTACACGCGTGACTCTCCAAGACCGCGTGCAATCCGACTCGCTGCGGCAGGGCCTCACTTTCACTCTGTCGCGTCGCGAAATCCGTTTTCATTGTCATACCGCCGTGGAAACGCGTGAACTCCTTCTGACACACAGAATTTCCAAGGTCCAGGGTTAATCCGAGTTTCAAATCAAATTTTCTATCTCTTCTTTAATGAAAGTTTAAGATGGTTCTATTAAAATTCTGAGATCAGATGAATGCACACATTAAGAATTTCCAAAACCTTAGTTTAACAAAGATTATTATAGTTAGGAAAATGCAATTATGATCTCTTCAACAAATTGAAACTAATTCTGTAATTGTGTTCAATTGAAAAATATCATGTGTTCTGGTATCACTTTCGGTAACTGTGTTGGTTAATAGTGTTGCATTTTGTCAATCAAACCGACACTAAAAACGCGATATCTATAAAAGATAAGCAACGAGTTGAACACGACGCGTGATGTCAGGGCGTTAAGTGTTTCCTGACAGGGTCGGCCGCAGAATTTTTGTCCGCTCGATTTTCCGCGCCGATATTAAAACTCGTTTCGTGATAGTATCTCGGCGAGGGTATCTCGATCGAGCGGCTCGTCGTATTCGCTCGCATGCCAACGCCTTTAAGAGAAATTGCGCTGCTCCGTTGAAGAGTTCCGTCCGCTACCAGAGTGGGGAACCTTCCTCTGCTGATTCTCGCCGTTGAAATCACTCGCGGCTCACTTGAGAGATCGCGTCAATCATGGAAAAAAATTCGCATTTTCCGCCATTCTTGTCGCGGTTCATAAACTATGTGCTGTGTTAGCAATAAGGAAAATATTGGTAGAATTCTGATTTGAAATGAGTCTGACTCAAACATCAAAATTGAAGTTTTTTTAGAAAATAAAATTTTATTTTAAACAAACTTTATTCAAAACAATTCTTACGTATATAATCTGTTTTTTAAATATACTTTTCGCAGATTTTTTTATTACATTTAGCACAGACGCCCTTACGTCTATTTTTTTGCATGATACTTAAACTTCGACTCTCGAACAATGAGTCAAATTGAAATCGGTTTATGAGAAATTGTTCACCAGATATCGATCGACGTGTTAAAAATTGCTTTGACCATGAGAACATCATCACGTTGATGGAGTAAGATCGGTTTGACCAGTAACGATAGTTCGAATAATCCTTCGCAGCTGGGCAATTAGTTTCGCGTTTCGTTCTCTCGCGAGATCCACGGAGAGTAGAGGCGTTCTTCCGTGATGGATGATACTACCGCGGATGTGTTTCTCGTCAGTGTTCGCTGGTAATCGGTAATTACAGCCGTTTAGCCGGCTGAATTAATTATCCGATCGTGCTGGAGATGAACGCGGTTCGACAGTGAATTATGATTATAATACGTTGCTTAATGCAGTCCTGTCCTGAGTCCGAGTGAGCAACAGAGTTGGACATAAGAAGATTCCTCAGAAAATTATTATTCATATGTATATCAACATATACATATAAATTCTACGCTTCAAGTTTATGAATTTGTAGAAACGATTAACGAACCAAACATAATTGATTTTGTAATTAAAACTTTATTTCTTTTACGTATATGTACAATGCGTTCAAAAGTGTTAGAACTTATAGAATTTGAAGGAAACCTGAATAAATCATTAAGAAACTAAAAAAATTTGTACGAATTATTGAATTTTTTACTTCGGCCTATGAAATGTTTTATTAAAAGTTCTTTCCAATTATACATTATAGTTTAATTATTATTAAATTGTCTAGGAGTGTACATAAAAAAGCAGTAAAAAAAATGTCAATCTTTGAATTGATAAAGTAATTCAATTTTCTCTTAATTATTCGTCGCAACAACTGTAACGTGATTAAAGAAATTGGAATAAATATTGGCGGTGACGGATGGCAGTCGGAGGGAACGAGATTGGTCCAGACGAAAGTTTGGCAGGCTGCCGAAGATGAAAATGGAAGCATATCTCGTCTTTCTGTGGCCGAACTGCCGGGTCGACGAACCCACCGCCCGATCTCTCTAGTTTCTACACTACCTTTCCCTCGTTCTCCGTTACTCCACAAGGGGTTAAACTCTCTCCTCCTCGCCTCAATTTTGTCCGCAAGCTCGCGTTTAGATTTAGAAACATCCCCGGCCGCTCCGGAAATCCGTCTTATCTCGTTCATTCCGACCGGCTCGTGCGAAAATGTTCTTACACATCAAACACGGCAATAGTTGCGATTTTTCTCATTAGAGCATGAATAGAAAATTAGAAATTTAATTCCTTAGACCGTGAAAATATTTATTACCGTAAACGGAATTGTAATAAGATTAATTTTGACAGACTCTATTGAATCATTGGAAATATTTAAAATAGAAGAATTTTCTCATGGAAGAAATAAATTTCGGATCTGAGTGAAAGTTAATCCCAGGGAAAGAGGATCCGACTCGTTTGAACTTGAGCGAGGAAAAGATCTGAGGACGTGGGCGTGAAATTCTTCCGAGAGCCGCGGCGATCGCGCGCAAACGAAGGATTTAGAATGACGCGACGACGGTTCGCTACAAATAAACTCGCGGCCGTACTTACTTACACACTTATATATATGCACGTGATGTCATCACCGAACCAGTACCAATGTCGTTCCTGCGCGCAGTAAATTTTTAAACTCATCTTTATATCTGGAAGTTCCCAATGACTTTTCTTAAAAAATTTTCCTCCTGACATTTTCTCTTTCAGTATTTCATACTTTCCTTTACATTCGTGCAATCATTTGTCATTATTCATCTTACTTAATGTACTCAATCAAAAATTTTCATTTCAAGACTTGCATTTGACACTTGATTTTTAAATAAAATGCTAGAAAGTATTTGGCATTTAATAATTAAATGTCTGTGTGTAATAGTTGTACGCCTCGTAAATTTCTTGTACTTGATTCTAATGACAGATTAATGGAGTTTAAATCACAGATTCCAGAGATATAATCATTGAGGCTGAGCAAACAGCAACTCTGTTGCATGGAAGTGTTAACTGCTTCTAACTAAATACATTTGTGATCAAGTTGAAGAACGAGCACCAGTTATTCCGAGCTGAAAAATCGTTTCAATGACTATTAGCACAAAAGAAAAACGTGAACTTCAATAGTTTCATAATACTTCGTACGATCTTAAATATACATTTAAAAATTATGAATTACGTTGTTCTGCTATTCTTGTAGTATCGTAGGATTTCATACAATGTTTGATGTCTAAAGAATTGTTTTTAGTGAAGTGGTTTTCTATTTCTTGCTCGAGCTAGTCGAACACGAGTTTCAGGCATCATTTTTCGTGGTCTATTTTTAATAGGCGGCCTCATTCGTCATATCGAGAACTGCTGGTCTTCTTTTTTTATCAACGTTACGTTCTACGGCCGGTAACAAAATGTTGCCGGTGATTGAAACCGGTTGTCAATGCAGCAGCGTTGAATTAAAACAGTCTCAATACGTGTCGCGAAAGTGTTACAATCACTGATCGACGATACATTCGATCGGGAATCATTGACACTCACGTCCGCATAAATCTCTGTGATTAATTCGAATCATATGATCGCGTTAGTCGCTTATTTTTATGCGATTACGACTTGAGGTGCACGGAAGCAGGAAGATGTAAATTTCCAGTAACGTAATTGCTCGAGATCAATAATTTCCAATGCTAATTCACCGATTGATGATACTTGTCGCTTTATTAATCGAAGATCAGGAAAACTCAATGGAATAATTGTTGAGATTTTATGTAATGACTTCATGGAGATGGAAAGCGGCGAAAAGAATTGATTTCTGATAGTCGAGGTTTGGAGATCTCTGGATATACGATCTTCGTAAAAAGTTATGTGTTCTAAATATAATGCATTCCCTGATTTTATATAACTATACGCGTAAAGAGGTATACATTCAAGCCTGGGTATTATTAAAATAAATTATTTACAAAATAATCTTGAAAATAAAATGCTACTTTTTATCTGACTGAGTAACTTTAAAAACAGCGATGCTAATTGACCTCTAGGACCTTAAGATTAGACGTTTATGAATGAAAGATAAGATTAGTTACTCTCGTTATGAAATTTGACTGTAATTATGCTAAAATATCATCAAAAGAAGTTGATAAAGAAATGTATTATTGAAAGAATTATAATAATTATTATGTATAAATTTTCATAATACAAGAGAAGCTTATATTGAATTATTTTATAAGCTCGAATAGAGGTAGAGTTTTTTAGAAGGAAGTATTCCAAAGTTCCTATTGGAAAAGTGTACATGCTGCCTCATTAAGCAGCCACCGATTTTTCTACCGGTTCTTAATTACCGTCACCGTTTGTCAATCGTTGCCTTATTCGTTTGTACGTTCATTGACCTGTTAGTTTCAAACGAGGAACGACTTAGAACGTAGGAATTTTCGTTGCGTGTCGATCTGAGAAATCGCAAGAGAGAAATTGGACTGGCTGTATTTCGGATCTCGAGATAAACAAATGTCGTGGAAATGGTTTCGGAATGGTCGTTTACATTACGTTTCGAGAAACGATTTGAAATAGATCCAGTGAACAGAGGGATGATTCGTTGGCTCGTTGTTGTGACGTGAATTATTTCCAAGGTTTCGGTGCGTTCAGACTTAGTTGTATGTATTATTAGTAAGTAGACTGCGAATTTTCATGCGAAACAGAATATTTTTGTGTTCATTCAAGTAATAAAATGCACATATAATTTTCTCCTGTTGTTTGAATACTGAGACACATTGCTTTGTGTTCAATAGTAAAATAGGATTTTTAGATAATGGGAGGATGCTAATAATAAAAAGAAGT
>NW_017179946.1:15302-17044 GCF_001652005.2 Ceratina calcarata
GTATACAAGAGAATTTCTTTTTCCGCCGGTTCTCACGAGTTTCGAAAGTGGTCTTAAACTAGAACTGAATAAAAATGTTCGACCTCGTTTTCTGATCGGACGACTAGTCCGTTTCCAGATGATCTCGTATGAGATTTCCTAAAATGGTAATCGCGGCTCGTTTACTATTGCGTATACTTAGCTATGATCGTTGCCTTTTAAGCGGCTATCTACGGCAGATTGGTAAGAAATATTATTGCCCGTAGATATCATACGCTGTTTTCATTAACGAAACCCGTTAACGAACATTCCGTTCCGTTGTTCGTTTTCTAGAGCGGGGAATGGCTGAGATTGAAGGTGCTGGAGGTCCAACCGGAATTAACGAAGCTCGGTGCTACGGTCAAGGAGGCTACCGAGTTCTCAAACGCACACGACGAAGTTCTGCTTCGATTGCAGGTAAGCGGATCTCCTCATATTGATTAGAAAGGGAATCTATTAATGATTAAAGAAAAATGTTGTAAGTATCGGGTATGAATAACCATGTTCTTGGTAATGTTTAATGCAAGAGCAAACAAAGCCCGGTGGAGGAATTGCTCCGACAGGCTGATCAGTTGATTTCGAACCAAAGGCCAAGGGCGGAAGTGTACGCAGCGATGGCGGAAACGCTGGGCCAGGCTTGGCGCGACGTGAACGAGCTTTTGGAACGCCGTAAACAAATCCTCGACAGCAACGTGCTGTTTCAATGGTTCGTAGTTCAATCTTTCATAGACGTTCACACTTCTACTTTTATATTCGATGAACGTACCATTGTATCTTTATAAAAAAAATCAGAGTGGCTATTAAAAAAATTGCGATAGACATTTGAAATTAAAGAAATGAAGTAAACAGTCATTACAACATTTTAAATTCAAGAGTCAGACAATCAATTATTATAACATTTTTAATTAAAGTGTCGAGGAATGAATTATGAAATTCTGATTGAAAAAATGTATAGTCGAGCGGAGGAGTGTCGAGAACGCATGAGGGCTCTCGAGATGGCTTGCAACGACACGTTGCTGCCAATTGAGATCGATGCAGTTAAGAACTTCCTGTCGAAAATCCACGATCTTCGTAAGAACATGCTCGAAGCGTTGATGGGCGCGTTGCAGGAGGGAAAGAATTTGTTGGACCGGCTGAAGGAGATCGCGAACGAAGGCACCTTGGATTCCAGGCCGGAGAGAATCAAACTGGAAGCTGATCACGGTGAGCGGCTGACTGCAATTAATGTTTCTCTCAATCCTATCTCAGCACTGCAATAATTACAATTTTTTAAAATCTATGAAATGTCTAAAGTGCAAAATGGAGTGTACAATATAATTTTTATAATGTAATAAGTATTTTTTATATTTCGAGTATTTGGTTTGATTTTCTAGCCGTTTTGAGGGTTGAGAAGTGGCTGGAGGAACTACACGACAGGAGGCGATTAATCGAGGCGTCGTTTCGTAGTAGGAAGACACAATTGGAGCAGTGCCTGGCTTTGGCTCTGTTAGCGACCGATCTACGCGATCTCGAGGAGATCTTGAACGATAGAATCGCTGCGTTGTCCAGCAGCTGCGACCAGCTGGGGGATTCCGCATCGAGTGCGGAACTCCTCCTGTTCGAGTTAAGAAAATTACAGGCCGAAGCAAAGGTACCATAACAACTTGTACGAAAGACAATCGCATATTGAATTATGAATCATTTTTTAAGCGACTAATGCGTTCTTCAAACAATATTCTATTTTA
>NW_017179946.1:17135-31731 GCF_001652005.2 Ceratina calcarata
TCATTCAAGGGCTCGTACAATCTTGCATGGAATCTCTGAAAAATTTAATCTTTGTTTGAATTTATTTAGGAATTTCAAGATAGATCAATAAAAATAACGAAGTCGACCGAACGACTAGTGTCATCGGGGCACTTCGCCGGTGAACAGGCGACAGAACAAGCTTACGCGATCCTCGGCGCCGCGGCTGATTATGTCAACGATTTGGATCAGTACGAGTCATCGTTGAATAGAGCAGTGGCCTTCTTCAATTCCGCGAGATCGGTGAGCATTGACCTCGTCCGCGTGCTCGGGAGAACACGTTGTTTACAACTCTTGATTTCATATCAGGAAATAGTATTATTTTCAAGAATTCCATCATTTTTTATTGATCAATAATTTTTGAATCATAGGCAATTACGAAGTTGGATCAACTGGAAATTCAACTGGTGACAACGGAGCATCCTCCATATTCTACTCAATTAGCTCGTTTCCATGCTCAGACCGTAGCTACTATCGAAGACGTCACCGCGAAGCCTTTGGCGGAAGGATACGCCCTTTTGGACATCACAGGAAGGGGAGCGCCCGGAGCCGAGGTCAATTTTTACATGTTAACTTTTGACTCCCTTTAGCGATAAGTTTTAAGAATCTAGGGTAGTCACGTGGCTTTTCTTACATCTTTTTGGTATATTTTTGACGTTTCTTGTGACATTCACTTTATTACTCATAGAACGTTTACCTTTAATTTAATTCTACCTTTAATTTAATTCTATCTTTAATTAATAATTCCATAATTTGATCATTTGAATAATTCTATAATCCCATCTTCTTAATTAGGGTGTGAAACGAGTGGTGGAGGAGTTGGAAAATCGGAAGATCCGGTTGCTGGAGCGATGCACGGCTCACGAGGAGGAGAACCTGGAGATAACGCGGGTCATAAACAGGTTCCTGGACGAGCACGACGAGCTGAGGAAGTGGCTGATGAGTATACCCGAAGCGTTCCTTCAAGGCCACCAAGACATGGGCAGCGACGCGCCGATGGCTGAGGACTTCTGTCGACTGCATCGACAATTACTTAACGACCTCGAACGAAGAAGGGAGGAAGTGGAGAGTCTCGAGTACGAGATCCTCCCGATCAGAGAACGAATCGAAGACACCCAAAGGCTAGAACTGGAATCGAAGGTTGACGAACTGAAAAATTCCTGGGTGAAGACAAAAAATTTAGTGGCCAAGAGAATTGAATTGGGCTCGCTTTACTTGCAATTCCACCTTGTCGTGGAGGAATTGACTAAAGAGATCGATTCGATTGAAAACGATTTGAAGAAACATTCTGACGTATTGGATGAGAATAAGGTGGAGGAGCTTGGAAAACGCTGGAAAGATCTCCAGCCGCTTTATGTGAAGCTCACTGCCACTGGAAAAGCGTTCTTGGATACTGCTGTAAAGGTATTCACTTCTAAATTTAAACGAATTTTTTCTTTACTAAAGATTTACATTTTTTTCAACATTTTGCTATTGAACATTATAATTTAATATGTAGTAGCTTTTTCAATAGCCTTGCAGAATTTCCAAAATTTGTGTCTTTTATTAATGTCGTTTCTATTAATTATTAAAATTTCAATGCTTTATCATTGCTTTTATTTGAAGGCTCATACAACCTTAAATATACTTTATGTTATTTATTTTTGTTATAAATAAGTATACTAAGAATAGTGATATGTTCTTTAGATCGACGATCCCTATTTGGATGTACCCAGGGCCTGCATATGTGTCCAAACGCTTTTGGAAAAGTTTGCTAACAGACAGCTGACGGTGACAGAGTCGTGGGAGAATTGGCGAACGACACTCGAAATTTTAAGAGAGAGGAGAATCGACCATGAGAAAAAAATTGAAGAGAGCACCAGAACGATAGAATGGGTCTCTAAATTCAGTGAACAACTCTATCCAGTGATCACGTCTAGATCGAACGAAACGACGAGCATTCTGCAAGATTTATCGAGTTCGAAAAATCGAATACTCCCTGAATTGAACAAAGCCGTGAACGAACTCGATTCAAGAATCAAAGGGATCAATACTCTTGCTCAAAAAGGCGAGGTGCAAATTGATGAACTGATCCTGAGAAGACTTCATGAGATGCACGAAAATCTTCGTACGACTGCCAGGGACTACGAGACTCTTCTCGAATCGCTGATATCCATCTTCCAGAACATCGAAGAGGTCGAGTACAAGATTGATCAGTTGAAGAGCCAAGCGGAACGCGTGACGACTCTGCAGAAATTGTTCGAAGTCGAAAATGCTTTCCGGGAATTGGACGCCATGAAATGGTCCGTTTCCGACAGATTGAGTCAAATCGATTTGAAAACGCAGGACACCATCGTTAGGATCAAGCAACAGGAACCACCAGAAGCTGGTGCTCAGGACATCGAGAAATTGAAGCGTGCTCTAGACTCGTTGAAGACCAACTTTGAAGTGTATTGGTCGCAGATTACTACTAAAGTCGAAGAGTATCGGCGGACTTGCACCTACGCTGAAGATTTAGAGAGAATCGACAGCGACTTGCGTGATTTGAATGAACATTTGAAGAACGTGGATACGAAGATCGGCGAAAATTTGCAGACAGCCAAGGCGACCAGCGCATCGTTCTTGCAATTCGAAAAAACTGTTCAGGTACGATTTCCCTATTATAAAAAAGTACAATTAATTTGATGAAATACATTTTTTTTGATAATATGTAGTAAAAAAATAGTAATTTTCTTTAATTTTTTACGCTTGACGTAGGAAAAGTAGAATCGGTAAGCAATGGAATAGAAGAGAATAACTTTAAAACAATTTTAATAAAAATCTAATCAAATTCGTTAGGTTTAAATGATTAATTAAATTAAAATCTTCTTCAACAGATTTTGGAAGAGAGGATAGAGACTTTCCTGAAAATGACTGAAGAATCGATCAGCATTTTGACTCCCCAAATTGTGAACGACATATCATCATTGAGAGAACGATGGAGGAACTTGAAGAGGAGAATTGAAGAGACGAAGAAACGAACGACTTTGAGCATAGAATATTTTACACTTCTGGAGGAAGCCAGGGAATGGAATAGAGAGGGTAGCAAATTGTTGGTAGTGATAGCAAGAAAAGCGACGACGGTGAAGGCACCAACCGACGCGACGGAATTGCTGCGCGAAATTGAGAATTATTTGAAGCCGGGCGAGGAAATACAGGAGAGGAAGATCGAGAAGCTAAAGGAATTATCAACTATTGTGTTTGGTAAGTATCCGAAGTTTAAATTCACTCTGCATTTTACGGGCGCTCTGATTGGTCGCGGTTTTTCGTTAATAACTCGAGAACCACGTCTCGAACAACTTTTTGCAAAGGAAAAAGTTGTTTAAAATCACATTAGTTTCTCCCCATTTGAAGGCCTAATACTAGTGCTCGGACACCCTGTATATTTTATAAGAACTTCGATCATTGTATTGTTAATTAAGTGTGTTCACTATAATTTTCAAATTAAAATATTCTTAGCCTTGCATTATATTATTCATTTAATATCAGGCACGGAAAGATTACCGCAGTTCAACGAAGTGATAGTCGAAAATCGTCAAATGCTGGACTCATTCGCCGTCGTTTCGTCCGAGCTCCGAACGCTTGCCCAAAACTTGAAAAACGCCGAGGATTTGCAAGAGAAATTGCGAATCGAGAAACAGGAAGCGGACATGAAATTGCAAGCGGCGAGATTGGAAATGGCTGCAGCGGAAGCGGCCAGGAAGGAAGCGGAGAATGCGAAGAAAGTGGCGGAAAAATTAGCTGCTGAGACCTTGGAAAAGGCAGCATTGGAAGCGAGAAGATTAAAAGAGGAGAGTGAAGCGCAGAAGATCTCTGTTCCCCCATCGTTCTCCGTGTCTGCGCAAACGGAGAAGATCGAAAGCACTGATGTTTCGTCTGAGACAGTTGTTCAGGAAACAGTCACCTCCGCTATTACTACGAAAGAAATACACATATTGCAGAAGGTATGAACCATTTCTTATTAGATTCCATTTATTAATTCATTATCCTGCACGTATTAAATTAGAAATATTTTTTTAAATGTATAAAAAATTCAAAAGGAATTTGCAATTAAAGAATTCATTTCTTTATATTTTCATAAATAGACTGCGGATTTTTATGCAAAATAAAACCTTATCAGTTTAAAAAATGTATTTTACGTAACTTTTCTCATTTAAATATTGCAATACGTTTTTTAGTATTCTGTACACTTTTATACATTACAGGCATTGTTTACATCTTCGGCATATTCAGTATTCTTATAATTGCATAAAATCCATTGTCTGTGCATAAGAGTACAAGTAAAGAAATAAAATGCGTTCTCAATTTCTTACGTGATAGACGAGATATACGTGTCACGTAATTGAGACGAATCGCGTTACGTTTTTCGTTCAGGATGAAGTAACCACAATAATAATCTAAAAATATCACACTCCCAGAGAATCTATATTTTAATTCGTATGATCACTGACATACTGGTAATTGAATTTCAGACTGAGATCGAGGAAACGGTTCCAGTACGCGAGACTATTCCGCCTAAGACAATAGTGACGGAAGAAATTCGTGAAGAGTTTGGAAAAATGAAGGAAGACATTTCAACGCTGGCACCGGAGTTCACTGTTCCTTTGAACGACGCTACTGTGCAAGAAGGAGAGAAGTTCAGTTTCCAGTGCCACTTGGTTGGCCAGCCCGCGCCGGAAATCGTTTGGTACAAGGATGGTATATCGATCTTGAACAATCCTGATTACTTGACCACTTACATTGAAGGCGCTTGTACTCTCACCATCGAGGAAACTTTTACCGAAGACTCCGCGAGGTACACTTGTAGAGCTTTCAACATCGCAGGATCCGCAGAAACCTCTGCCACGTTAACAGTGAAGGGTACTTATCAAATCAATCAGATAATAATTTTTAATAAAAGAAATTCAGAAGTGACAATATTTTACAAGTACAAATTCAAGATAAACATTTGCCATTAAAAATGTTAAGTCAAACGTAAAGTAGATAATACAATTTATTTCTTAATTCAATACGTTTTAACGTAAATTAGAAACAGCACCGGAGGAACAACCGAGTCCACCAGTTTTCGTCAAGGAATTGGTGGCGTCAGTTGCAACCGAAGGATCCTTGCATCGGATGGAATGCATCGTTGAAGGCAATCCTCTACCAACTGTTCAATGGTTCAAAAACGACGTGAACATCGATAATTCTCCTGACTATGTTATTACTTACAATAACGGTGAGGCTGTTTTGAAATTCGAAGAAGTATTCCCTGTAGACAAGGCTATTTACACCTGCAAAGCTACAAATCGATTGGGCCAGGCTACTACCTCCGCTTCTCTTGACGTTCAACGTAAGAAAACACAATCTTTAGAAAATTAGTAACGAATTAAATATCCCGGATGACACATTTTATTGTAACAAATCTTTGCCATGATTATTGTATTTAAAAGTTTTTTTGTTAGATCCAATAAAATGTTTCATGGCAAATTAAAATGTGTCACCTTGCATAATATGCATTTTTTAAATATATTTTCAGCTGCAGAACTTAGTTCAGAAAAACCGTATTTCGTCACGCCTCTATCAAACGCTATGGGAAGAGCAGGTCAAAGGGTGAAACTGGAGTGCGAGGCTAAAGGGAATCCGATGCCCACGCTGACTTGGTTTCACGATGGGAAACCAGTCGAGGAGACCATGAACGTGAAGGTGAAACGATTTCTTCTTTCAATAAGCCATTTTTACTTATAAAATAATTTTTGGTACTTAAGAATGGTTCCAAATTACTTAGGCATGAGTTCAATAGAAATTCAATATGTATCATTGCAAATATATGAAACCAGTTCTAAATAATACTTTTCTTGATTTGCATTAGGGATTATCAGTCTATAAATTATAATAAAGTACTTTAAATGAGACAAGAAGATTGACAATAATAAATCGAATGCAGGAAGACAATTTTCATCGCGATTTCTCGTTTCCTCGTTTCCTCTCGCTCGCACGACCTCGGAGACAGGTTCAACGATATTTTTAGCCGTGCACGCGCCGAATTCGAAATAAAGCAACGCGAAAAGGATGAATCGGAACCGAATTCGCTCAGGGTGTCGCTCGCCGTTTCAGATACAAACGGACGGGGGACGCGGTAGTTTGATCATCTCGGAGGCGTTCCCGAAGGATGCCGGATGTTACACGGTCGTCGCCAAGAACGAGCTCGACGAAGCCAGCGTTTCCTGCAACGTTTCGGTGAAGGGTCGACTGCCTCACGAGACCAGCGACTCCGAACTCGCGTGCAGCGACATGGAGCCCGTCGTCCCCAAAATTCAAATGCCTCTGAAGGACCTCAAGGTTCAGGAGGGACGATCCGTTCGACTTGACTGTATCATCGTCGGTCAACCTGAACCGGAAGTGAGTGTCTGCTGTATAATTTTCTGATAGAATTCTTCCGATTTGTCAAGACAAAATATTAGGTCGGTGCAGAAGTTCTTGCCTGACTTGAAACGAAATTTACTTTTTATAATAATAATAATAAATTTTTTTATAATATCGTATATATAACTATTGATGCAGGTGATTTGGTACCACGATGATCAACCAGTAAAGGAATCGGCCGACTTCCAGCTGCTCTTCCAGGGTGACAAGTGTTCCTTAGTCATTTACGAGGCTTTCTTGGACGACGCTGGTGTGTACAAAGTAGTTGCCATTAACTCTGGCGGTGAAGCGTCTAGTCAGTGCACGTTAACAGTGACACGTACGTAGGAATATTTCTTTTAAAAATGTAAATAGAATTTTAATAGTCTACGTCTAATCACCACTGAATTGTTAATTCAGCGGTTACAGTTACGGAAAAGTTGGACAAAGTCGGGGACCTGCTCACCACCGGTTCACCACCGAAATTTGTGAAACTGCCAACCGATTTTTTGGTAGCAGAGGGCGAAACCGCGACTTTCGAATGCGCGGTTACGGGAGAACCAGTGCCGGAGTTGAAGTGGTTCTCTGACAGCATTGAAATCGTTGAAAACGAACGAATCCTGGTGAGTTTGTTAAAATTAAGATTATAAATCTAAAGTAAAACCAATGCAAGTTGATTCGCTTTTCTTATATTCTCCTCGTTATAATACTTTTTTTTTATAAAAGTTGAATGAATTTACCAATCACGTGCTTAATGATTCCATTCAGATACGACGAAAGGAGGATGGAACGAGTATTCTGAGGATTTCTTCAGCGATTCCTGAAGACAAGGGGAATTACGTGGTCAAAGCATCTAACGTGCATGGAGAGGCGAAAGCTTTCGCTCGGTTGGTTGTTAGATCATTGGGTGACTACAGACGGAAAGACGAATTCGTTCAGATGGAAGAGAAACTGATCGCTCCTACGTTTAAGGAAAAGTTTGCAGACAGGAGAGTGCCAGAAGGCGTTTCTACGAAATTCGAGTGCATTGCGACTGGGAAACCCGCTCCAAAAGTGAGTAGCATTTTATAATTACAGTTTTTAATATATACAAATGATCAGCGTTATTTTTTATGTAGTGTACGTATAATAATCAATATTATTATCGAACAATTTTATCTACATTATGATTTAATGAAATTATTTGCATATCTCAATGAGCAGTAATAATTATAAATAACTATATAAAGTCAATATAAAATAAAATATTATAAGAACATAACTAAACATAAACTAAATACAAAATAAATAGAACATCATCTTTCTTTGGTATATAATCACATTTATCCATCTAAATGACATCAAAATACATATGTACATATTTTCATGAACTTTGCCTTTCTTTCTCATTAAAATTTTTTTCCAGCATTGCTTGTTCATTGAGAGTGTTCTAATACTTCCCTAATAGAACACTCTCATCTCTAACCAGTCAAAATAAATCAATCCATAAAATCTTTAGAATATGCGAACGTAGCTGACGTTGCGAAATGATCGCCTCTAGTGATCGATGACAGGAAATCGCGTCTCCTCTCGAATGCCGGCGTCTGTCCACCGAACGCGTCGGGGAAACGCGTAAAAGATTGGGTGCAGAGTTGGCCAGCCTGTCAGGAGGCAGTCGAGCAAATGTAATTTCGTTGCCTCCGAGTTATATTTAAACGGGAACAATGTACCTGGTGTGGAAATCCGCGGATGCAGCCGCGCCGCGAGGTTCTCCGCGAAATTCTCAGTGACACCCGTCGCGAACCAGGTATCGATACGGTTGCCCCGTTCGTGAACCCTCATCCTTCCGATCAATTCTTTGTGTTGGTTTAATCGACAGTTCTTTGGTTGGAGCGATAATTATATGGCAAACTGTAATTTTAATTAACCACAGTTTTTCTAATATCAATTCTCTTATCTTCATATATTTTTATTCTATAATAATTTTATAATTGTCAGAATCAAAACTTAAATGTAATGAGGCAATTATATTTGAACAATAATGTATATTTTAATAATAGTGCGAATTTTTGTGCATTTATGAAAAACGTTGTACTGAATTTTGATTAGTGTATCCAGTGTGCAAAAGCATACAAAATATTAGATGCAAAGTGGATACTATGGCATTTAATTCATAAATGGAAAGCATAACTCATTCCTTAAGTCCGTGTTCCAAATACTTTATTTTATGTAAAAATCTACATTCTAAAAGTAATGTAATTGTCTCGTTACATTTAAGCATTGATTCTAGCAATTATAAAATTTTTGTAAAAAAAGTAAATAGAAAATCGAGACAAGAGAAACTATATTGTTCATTGATTTTCTTTTTAAGTATCATTGCTCTTTTTTTTTTAATTTTACAAATTATCTATTCCTGACTTACTCCATGATTTCTCTGATGTATTTGATTAAAGAGTGCGAAAATTAGAACACATTTTGTGGCCAAAATTTGTGTGGCACAGGTTGCTGTATACATATTTGTATTAGTCGTATAGTTGATACAATTTAGTGACATCAGAAGTTGTATGCAACATTCGAAACTGCGGGAACTGGTTTGTCTCTACGAGCACGCGGGACAGTTCGCGGAATTTTCCTTGTCATTCGTGGATCGAGTATCGCGCGAGTAGTTTGTATTTCAGAATTTTGTGATGCAACCAGTTATCTAGTCGTATGTACATAAAAGAAATTTCGCCTGCGAGTGACAAGTTCAACAAATTAATTATTGTTTCATCGAAAATAGTTCAATTTAAATTAATGACGCGTGAAGGGTTTGAAATCTTTAAATAATAAATTCTAAAATTATTAATTATGTTTTTTCGTGGATTAAAGTAAATTGAGTTCGTAAGTTGATGAATTAATTCGATGATTTTCAGGTTCAATGGCTATTTAACGACCGTCCCGTTCATGGCAAGGACTTCTTGGTGTCGGTCAGCGGGGATCGATTGGTGTTGACGATTCCAGAGACCGAAAGCACGCATGCCGGTATCATTTCCTGCGTGGCGGAGAACGCTGCTGGAAAGGCGATTTGCAGTGCTCGATTAGAAATTGGTGAGTTACGAGAAGATTTTTTTTTTACGAATTCCGTAAAAATATTGCAAAATTGCTAGTTTATGAGAACCATTGCTCTAATACAATACTGAAATATTTTAAATTAGCATTCTCCAAGTTGGTATTGTATACTAATTACCATGTTATCTGTTCGTTATAATGGTATTCAAACTAGTTCATCTTCTGACACCATACGCAGGTATATTCACATTTTCCAACACGTTTATCGTTCAACCCCAATACTTATCATAACGATTATACATATCTGTACAACTGGCAAGAAAATTTAGAAAACCTACGTCTTACCTTATTAGCTCACTTGACCAGAAGTTCACGTTGCCTAGAAACATTCACCTTGAATTCGTTTCAATTTTATCAGGACGCGTATACTGGATCGTAAAACGGGTAATTCTAGGCGATGTCGAACTGGCATTTTTTATTGCCAGACCGCGTTGCAACAAATTAGCCCGCGCGCTGCCAAAATATCCTCGAAACCGGCAACGGTGCCACGGAGTTATTAATAATACGCGTCCATCCAAGCCGAATGGCAAGCTTCATTCACCAGCTAACCGGTGCGCCGCGGCGCGATGCGATGCGCGCGTACAAATAAAACGCTGTCACCCGAAAACCGAGATGAGTGCTATTTAAGAATGGGAAAAAGACAGGAAATCATGGAAGCTGCGCTGCACTCTGAAATTCGACACCATTTATCTACTCTACAGTTCATCATAATATTTTACTGCAATTATTGTTCTATTGGCTAAATTCTCTTTGACTGAATCTGTACTCCTGTCTAACAATAAAACTACTAATACGAATTATAATTTTATACGTGATAAAGGGCAGTTACTCATTTTTTATTGGTTTAAAACTCATCGCTTTCGGACGAAACGGGTAAATATTGGCGAAAATATTCGGGAGTGGAGGAGATCTATTACCGAGGCGCGAGTGTAATGTAGAAGGGTGGGACCGTATTTTTAACCGGTGCGACTAAACAAACTCTTTTCTGTTCTTTCACCGTCGAAAAATCAGTTTGAATCACGACTAATATTAGGTCGGTGCACATGCCGCGGAAATTAAATCTGACGTTTCGACGCCCACCTGTGAGTGTCCATGCCGCTCTACGATCCGCCTAGAAACGTTCTAGAGCTTAGCTTCCGAGCAACTGCTCTTCTGATTCTTCAATCTGATTACTTATTCAAATAAAATCAGATCCACAATTATAAATCCAATGGCAAGCTCTTTTTTTTTTTAAATTAATGAAATAGTTTTATTGAATTTACAATACACGCATTAGAAAGACATTCATTATACGTGCACACGACACACATACATTCATGATACAAATTATAATATAAGAGTGTAAAATACGCAAAGGAATCAGGGGTACAATATAAAAAAATAATTCTTACGGGGGTGTTGGTGGGCAATGGGCGATGATCAGATTCAGATGTGGTTTCACCGTACGTCTGGGTTTGGTCGTCCCGTCTTGGTGCTACGTTCTTTCTCTTTTGAGGAGGCTACTGAATCTCTTTTCAACCATCTGGTTGTGGTTGATCGTGGTCCGCGGAGTTGCTGTCGTTGTCCTGATTTTCCTCCCGAATCAGGCCTGCTCTCCTCAAAAGAGTTTCCGCGCATTCGTTGCAGTGCAGCGCCGGCTTGCACGTGTACAGATTATTGGGGCAGTAGTCGCACTTCCAAACCCACGCGGCTGCCTGTATTCGATGCATGTAGCTCACTTCCTCCTCGTGCGGGATCGTCTTCGGACACTCTGGACAGATTTCAGCGTATTCTATTGCATAATAATGCTGTAATATTACGCAGTACATTTGATTGATCCGTGCCCAGGCGTTGTCTGTCCGCCGTCTAGGCCGCGGTACTCTTCCGTGGCACATTTTGGTCTGTGACAATTTTCTCCGGTGTCTGGCCTTTTAAAAGTTTACTTCCCCTTTTTTCTTCTTTTTATCGCTCAACCGTATTCACCCGCTCCCCTACAATCGTCTCGCCCCGTGACTTATCTATGCGAGGGGTGCGTACGTGACTATCTTCGAACGCTCTGGAATCGCATGGGCTGTATACTGTAACAGAAATAATAGCATGGTCGTTTACATGATTAGGTCAGATCATATCTTTCAACATTAAAAACTTAATGTTTGCAGCTTGAGATTCATTTTTGAAGTCTAAACAGCCAACGTACAGAATTAGTAGTAGCATAATCATCACACTATACGTTAGCTTTCAACTCCAAAAATAACGTCATTGTTATTCAGGCTGAATCAGCATTCCGCAAAATCCACAACTATGAAGCCTACGTTCTCTCTATGAACCATTTCCATTTTCCTCGTCTGAATTTAAGGCAGTTTATTATTCAATGCCATACAACCATAAATTGGAAAAGCGTGTTTGCTGATGATCGGTGCACCTTGTATCTTATCAATTAGACGGTGGTGAAGCGTCCCCGAAGACAGGTCAGTACCGCGATTTCCGTGTTCCCGTGGCCAGAACGGCTGGTCTCCCTCGCCCGTTCTCTCTTTCAGTCGCGGCACACACGCATAAAGCACGTTATTTTTGTCGGCACGAATACCCGGCACGTAGCCTAGTCCAGAGTCGCTAACCCAGGGAATTCGAGCGCGTCTTCTTCGGGGAGCCTCGCTCCTACCGTGTCGCGTCTCCGTCGATTTGAAACCACGAATTGTCGATTGACCTATAAATCCGACCTGAAAATCGAACCCAGGATCGACGATCTGGATCCCACATACGAGGTAATTCGAATTTTCAAGTATAGGATATTAATCACCTTTGAATGTCTTTAAAAGTATTAAGGAGATCTTGTTCGTATTAAGAAAAAGTGTTATAACGATAATTTTTGTATACAGAGGCTTTTAAAAATTGTGTTACTTCGTTAGAAAGTGATTTTATCAATCATGAATGAATTATTAACAGTGGAATAAATGCAAGTAGAAATAATTGGAAAATAGTCTTAATAAGAGATAAAAATTAATCTTACAAAACTTCTTTTAATTATTCTTTTATTTATTTAATTAATTAATATTTCATGGGTTTTATTGTCTACCTGAAATTTTCCTATAAGATTAAAAATGTTGTAAACTATTTGTTAATTAATGTTATTTGTGATATGCTAATTTAGATTTGTGAGAAGTGGATACCAACAGGTGCACGAAATTCCGTATTCGCCATAACAAATTGTGTCCCAGTGGTCGATTTTCCCGGTGCTAGGTGAACGATACTATTTCTGTCACCGATTGTGGGCAACGTGTTTTGTCAGCCGTTCAAAGGGCTCTCCGGTTCACCGAGAAACCACGAAACAAACCTTTAAACTTAACTTTTATTGCCTTTCGGCAAACCATAAACTTCCATGGTCGTGTAACCGATAGCTTATAAAGAAAAGAAGGAACTGGAGGTTTCTTACAAATGTTGATTGAGCAAACATCTGGACGGATGTATCGCAAATTCGCTAACGAAATCAGAACGAATCTTCGCGGTCCAGATATGACGGAATGAATTCGGTCTGAGTTGTATTTTGGTTCCCAGCCAATGTACGAAATTCTTTTCGTTGAAATGTATCACAGGGAAAAATGAGATTTTATGTGAATTATAAATCTTTCTACAAACAGTCAATTCCATTAATATTTGTATCCACAGTATTTCGACAACATACAAAAACCTGATCTTCATTCCTCTTTAATTTCTGTTCCAAATACCGGTGCTATTTTTAATTTTAGTGAAACAGAATTCTTAAAACCGTCTAGCTCATTCTGTTTACTCATCAATTAGGTACACCTTCTGTTCAAACAAGGAAAGGTGCGAAATTTCTTAAAGAATGGAGAAAGTCAAGTTTTCAAAGCGAGTCATTTTTAACTGTTATTGACAAATCTCGCACGCTCTACGTTTCCGGTACCCGCGGGTTCAAGCGAACGCGGAATCGGTCGCGGTAACCGATTGCGCCATCCGCACGGATTCCAATTCCGTTTCGGATTCGACGATCCGTTTCTAGCGTGCCGTTCGCCGATTAAACGGGCCAACTATTAATACATTCGTGATTCAAGGGAACATATCAACGCGTATCGACCATCAAATCCTCATGATTTCAGATAGACATGATGAATCACACCTGTAGATTTTCAATATGTAATTCTACAATCTCTACGAACTCTATGTTCAAGTATTATTCCTCAATCTCTGATTGCATTAAATACTTCAGTTTGAATTGTGGAATCAGTTATCAATTGCATATATCGTCCTCCATTTTTTATAATAATATTTCATAAGACACATTGCACGCATAGTTTCTTTGGGTGCCAAGGCAGAATTTAAGGTAACGAGAAAATATGAACGAAATTTATTGAAGCTGTCGTTTATGACATGTGTCTTGTATTTCATATTTATTTTGCAATTTATTTCTACAGGAGGAGTGCAACGGTCTTAGATTTCAAAGGATATTTATGATAATAGCGTAGTGAACTAATGCCAAAGATATTGCCTATGCATTCTGTAGCATATTTCATTCAAAAATGAGAAATGCTTTTCATATAATTAATAGTGCTCAAAATACCTGAGCATACATATACCCATTTATATGTTTGCACACTAAGAAGTTTTTCGTTGAATTCATTTACCAATTAAAGAGACAGCAAGCTATAAAAAAAGGCTGTCACCGCTAACAATATCCTAATTAATCATCGCAGGTGACTGGCCGGGGGAGAAGAGAGTCGAGGAGATCACAGAGAGGGTACTAGATCTAGTCGAAGTGTCACCGGTAGTCGAGATGCACGCGGCTAGCAGCAGCGACAAACACTTCACCTCGGAAAAGTCCGAGGGTGACGGTGAGACTAAAACGATGACGAAGTTGTCGGAGATCATCACTGAATCGTCCACCACGCATAAGACCACGAAGAAGGAATACATGTCGTCGGCGATGTCTTCGACGTCTCAAACGCCTGGACAGGAACCCAGCAGCGTGTGCGTGAAGACTGTTATTCACAGCACGGAACAGGCGTCTTCGCAGGACGGGACACCTCCTGTCGTCCAGGTTTGTTCATTTTTCGTTTAATTAAAAATTTGGCAGACAAAAATTAAGGATATGTAAAGG
>NW_017179946.1:31744-42950 GCF_001652005.2 Ceratina calcarata
GATATTGCCTATGCATTCTGTAGCATATTTCATTCAAAAATGAGAAATGCTTTTCATATAATTAATAGTGCTCAAAATACCTGAGCATACATATACCCATTTATATGTTTGCACACTAAGAAGTTTTTCGTTGAATTCATTTACCAATTAAAGAGACAGCAAGCTATAAAAAAAGGCTGTCACCGCTAACAATATCCTAATTAATCATCGCAGGTGACTGGCCGGGGGAGAAGAGAGTCGAGGAGATCACAGAGAGGGTACTAGATCTAGTCGAAGTGTCACCGGTAGTCGAGATGCACGCGGCTAGCAGCAGCGACAAACACTTCACCTCGGAAAAGTCCGAGGGTGACGGTGAGACTAAAACGATGACGAAGTTGTCGGAGATCATCACTGAATCGTCCACCACGCATAAGACCACGAAGAAGGAATACATGTCGTCGGCGATGTCTTCGACGTCTCAAACGCCTGGACAGGAACCCAGCAGCGTGTGCGTGAAGACTGTTATTCACAGCACGGAACAGGCGTCTTCGCAGGACGGGACACCTCCTGTCGTCCAGGTTTGTTCATTTTTCGTTTAATTAAAAATTTGGCAGACAAAAATTAAGGATATGTAAAGGTATACAAAATATCTAAAGTAAAGTAGGATTTATAACATTCGTTTTAAAATAATATGACGAAAATAACTATTATTACATTTTATCCAGTCGTATAAAGTGGAGGAACACGAGAAGATAATCCAAGATCAGCCAGGCGAGATTCGTCAAGAGAAAACAGTGATCGTGTCCCAGGACGAAGAAGGCGTTAAACGAGATGTAAAAACAGCTCCAGTATCGAAACCGACTAGAAAATCGACGGCACCAAGATTCGTCTCACCGATTACAGGGATGATTGTGGATCAGGGTACTGACATTGTCCTCGAAGGAATCATCGATGGTAAGAGAAAACATAATTAAGTGATTTTTCTTTTACTTCTTGTAACATTTTGTAATAGCTAAGTACATTTTACGTAGGATTCCCTCAGCCAACGATCAGCTGGTCGAAGAACGGACAAGAACTGAAATCGAAGGATGGTATGAAGATCACTTACGCGCACAATCACGTCCGCTTGGAATTGAAGAACGTGAATGTCAAGGATGCTGGACGATATACTTGTTCAGCGAACAATGAAGCCGGTTCTGCCAGTAGCACAGCTGATCTTGTTGTTAAAAGTAAATAATTATTACGTGTTTTTAATTTACAGGCTTTTAAAGAAAAACAGTAAATTTTATGTTTCTTTATTACTTCTCTTCATAGTAAGTAAGGTTTACGTATAAAACAGTTCTCTAAGGCACTTAGAGATGACACTGAAATAAAGATATTACTATACAATTTCGTTTCTTTATTTCAGAAACGATATTCCCACCGGTGTTCGGCAGAAGACTACAAGCTCAAGTCGTGAAACGTGGAGATCGCGTCAACATGGAAGTAGAAATCACGGGTACACCTGAACCTACTGTCACTTGGTTCAAGGACGACTTACCAATTAAAGAACGTCCCCCACAACTGAGAATCAAGCAGCAAGGAAACTGTTACATGCTGATTATTGAAAAAGGTATTTTTCAATTTGTTTTGTATTTAACAATGCATTTATAATTATTTTTAATTGTGTCACAGCTGAGAAGGAGCATGCTGGGAAGTACATGGTCAGGGCAACGAACGCTGGTGGCGAAGCTCAAAGCATAGCCGATTTCGCTGTATTCGAACCAACCCCCGAAACGATGATGGAGGTTCACAAGACTGTCGTTTATGAAACCGCGCAGGACAAGAAAGTTATACAGGTAATCACTGTCTCATCAATCTCAATATCCATCAATTCTTGAAAAAAGAAATTAACACCTCAATAATCATTATAGAAGTTATGATGTATATAAAAAATTCACAAATTAATAGATTATTTATTTTAATAGTATTTATAACAAATTTATATTCATTAAATATGAAAATATAAAGCATTGTGTTTGTAATAAGATTTATAATAAGTTTGTATTTATCAAATATGAGATATAAAGAATTGTATATTAATATCTAGTCCGACGAGAAGAAGGGCGAGGTTCCTTATAGTAAACCGACCGAGAAAATACCGATCACTACGATTCAACCGATTCCTCCAATAAAAACGACTCCGTTCGTCACATCCACTTCGATGTCTCAAACGTCAAAGACCGTAGAGAAAATAGAAGAACCAGAGACCAAGATGAGTCGATCGGAGACGATCTCATCCACGATTGAGTCTCGTCAAATGGAAACGAAATCGGAACAGAAATTCCACATGAAATTGGAGCACAAAACACCTAGCGTGGTGGAACCGAAGAAGGAAGAGAAGACGGTAATAAGAGATGTGGTTCGCGAAGAACTGGAGAAAAGGAGAGCCGAGCCGAAAGCTACAGTGATTGAAGAAGAGAAGATTGAGAATGAGAATGTAGAGACATCGAGAATAGCCAAGAAAGACGCGCTTAGTTTCTTTGAATCGATGACAAAGGAAACGGAAACGATTCCGAAGGGGCCGAAAGAGATGATCAAGCTAGTGGACGATGCCGAAGGCCACGAGGTGAAGGTGGGCAAATTAACTAAGAATTACGAGAGATCGACTACATATCAGGAGGTGAAGAAGCCGGAAACGAAGCCTCCTGAGATACAAACTACCAAAAAGGCCGTTCATGAGATTTTCAGTAAACTGGAGCAGGGAAGTACGGCTAATCGCGGCGTGGATAATAAATTATTTAACTTCCCTTACGAGCCGTACAAACCGTCCGTAGAAACGAAGAAGACAATTATTGAAGAAACGTCTGGTACATCATCGGTAATGACGTCAAAAATGGAAAGTAAGATGGAAAGCAAATCGGAAGAGATAGTACTGGAGGGTTTCAAATTGGTACCAGAGCCTCCGCCGGAGATTGGTTACATGCCGAAGCCGGAGGAGATTAAAAAAAAACGCCCTGAGGTGTCCATCAAAGCCAAACAGTTACAAGAATCGTTTGACAAAACCCTGTCCCCGATCGACGCTCCCATTGGTGGTGTGAAAATTTTCCCGACGCCTTCTCCAAAAATTATAGAGACACCTAAGACGGCCCCGACATTCTCCATGCCACCCCCGCCGTTCTCGCTCGACAAGAAAGAAGTAGTCGAAGAACCGTGCATTAAGAGGGAAGTCCACGAGAAGAAGGATTATTTATCGTCAATTAGAGCTGCGTCACCGAGCAGACCTTGGTCTTCGTCGTCAGATGTCGAGACCAGATCGCACGTGTCCACGGATTTGTCAGAGTACAGGTGTCACTCAGCGGCGTCGAGTCATCAAGAGATTCTAAGAGCTACGTCACCTCGGCCGTCGGCTGATGCATTGGCAATGGAAAAATCTTGGGCCAAGAAATGCGCCGATTCCACTAGAAAGTCTTGGCCACCGCAAGAGGAGACGAAGTTCAAGCACGAGTGGCAAGTTCCTGGAGAAGATTTCAAGACTTCCACTAAGGAAGTAAAGAGGGAAGTACAAGAAACGCCGGAAGGTATAAAGAAGACGAGTATGGAATCTTCTACTACGACCGAAAGACGTTCGTGGAGCTCGAAGCAGGAGTCGACAGAGAAGCTCATGAAGAGAGCTCCCTCGCCACCAAAAGTGCAGCCAATCATTTACAAGGCTGAGACGATTAAGGTAGATCAAAAAATAAATAAGCTAGAAGAGAAGTCTCTATATGAAAAATACGTCAGTGAGTGCGACGTGAAGAAAATGGAACAATCGGAAAAAATTGAAGAATATAGTTCGAAGAAGTGGACAGGATCTGAAGACTTGAAAGCTCCTGGGTTAGTCAGGAGCATCGAAACGCCTAAGAAACCTGTAGTTCAGTTATATCATCGCACTGAACCACCTCCATCCGCTGAAATCATCTTGGAACCTGGTCCACCTCCAGAAATTGGATACATCCCAGCGCCTATGGTTAGAGAGAAGAAGATAGAGAAGAGTTTTGAAGTGTCTATGGACTATCAGCCAGCCAAGATTCCACCAGGAGCCGTTCGAATTCCACAAATGCCGAAGAAGGAAGAGCCTCCAGCTCTACCACCGAAGGACGTTAAAATCACTCCTCCACCTCTTCCAGCCAAGCAACCGACACCTGTGGAACGAATGGAGCCGTTTCCTTTCAAAGCTACGCCGGCGCCACCAGTAAAAGTACAGAAAGTGCCGCCGCCACCGACTCCAACGAAGTTCGTTAAGGGAAGCTTCACCCAGGAGAGTGACTATGAATCAGACATGGATGGTCACTTGAAGGCAAAGTGGAGACCGTATGAGAGTGATGGCGACGAGCCTCGTTACAGAAGAGTTCAGCCACCTACGCCGAAGCAACCGACTAGACCCAGATCCACCGAGCCCGAACCACTCCCACCGTCCAAATTCGAGGTTCCTCCGACCACCGGAGGCATAGCTAGACCCGTGATCACCAGGGAACAGCAGGAAAAAATTTGCAAGAAGACTACAAGTTATAAGAGACAGGAGAAGGAGATAAAGCAACAGAAATATCAGCCTGCTCCAACGACGCCCACTATTGAGTTGAAGCCTGGCTCGCCGCCAATTTATGTTCAAGCTCCACCTGTGAAAAGCCCGACGCCGAAGAGTCCGCCAATTAAGAAGCCAGAGTCTCCAAAATTCAAGGTGAAGACTTTCCAACAGGAGAGTGGCTACATGGCAGATACGGATGAGCCTTTCCAACAAAAGAGTTCGATGCAGTCAATGCAGAAAAGCTTCGGCAAGCATGAGTCTATGTCGACGTCTCACGTCGAGTCCCGCAGTTCATGGCACTCGGAGAGCCGATCAGAGTTCTTCCAGAGCAAGAGCTATGACTCTCGCCAACAGCAGCAACAGCAACAGCAACAACAGCAACAGCAACAAAGGAAGGAATTTGTGCCGAGCGCTCCAGCGATTGTAAAACAACCAACGGTTCAACAACAACGCAGTTCTTATATGGAGAAAAGTTACGCAGCACCGTCGAGATTCGCCACCACGAAGGTTCGAGTGTGTGTTGTGCGTCGCTTGTTGCTTGAAAAGAGGAAAATCTGATCGCCCGGCCCTCTCGTTTGTTTAATTGATTTGAGTGACGCATCTAACAATTGATTTTCTTAGTTTTAGTGTGCCAGAGTATTGTTTTTGTTAACGCTTATTTGTACGTAGTTCGTGCCTGGATTTTTAAATTTGTAGGACACGATCTAAATGCGTTTTCGGACGTATTATTATCGTCTAAAAATTAGTTCGCCAAAACTTAGAAATTTTTTTATTAGAACAGGAATGTATAATGCAGAGAAATAGTAAAGTTCTGACGAGTCTAGGATAATTAGTAACAGAATAGAAAATTAGTGAATAGTATTTAACGAATAAATTTCAATTCTTAATTAGAAAAAATCTCAATAAGTGACCAAGTTGAAATTCTTAATTCCAAGAAACTCGAATTAACGATTATATGTATATTCATTCCTAATTAAAAAAAATATTCTAATTATCGATTAAAATTTAATCGTTAGAAGATCTGCAGCCTTATACATATGTAATAATTGTGTTTTGCATACGCTACATAATTACATTCTTTAAAACAATTTTCTTAATTGGTCTCTAGGAAACTATTTATGTAGCGGATCAGTCGCAGAAGAAGATTGATACTACGAAGAAGATCCTGCCGCCCTCTCCGAGTCCTTCCAAATTCGTAAAGGGCGAATTTCGCGAAAGCGACTATGAGAGCGACTACGACGGCAGAATACCACCGCTTTGGAAACCGCGAGGCTACGAGAGCGACGACCAGTCATTCAGACCCGTGAAACCTCATCTCGCTAGTTCAGGTATTTACAAAATCCAAACGGCACTTAACTAAAGTAGTCAATATACATACATGATCTTTTGTAAGTAGTAGATGAAATTAAAAATGTAAATTTTATATACATACACTCTTGCGCATAATTACACGTGCATTAATTGTCAAAAAATCTACACAGTACAATGTTGCTATTTTTTAAAAACGGTGAAGGGTAAATGCCAATGGGGGAGGGGGATGTGAATAAAAATGTAAAAATTGCTTTCCAACAGCGCCGGCGGGCCGATTGGCCCGCGTGGCATACATCGATGGGTCTCTCACTTTATACTATATTTTTCCAGCTTACAACAAGTAGTACTCCTGGCAAGCTTTCTTCCCTTCTCGTTGTTTACCTCGCAAGATAAGTTCTCCTCTCTTCCCGCTTCGCTTGCTTCTCTCTTTTCTTCTCGGCCACTCGAAGTACGTACTCTGATTTTCCCCCAGGCTTTTTCACCGACTCGTTTTTCTCCCATTCTTCGTGGCTAACCGCCTCCATTTTCCATTCACTTCTGCTATCTCTTCTTCTTTTTCTTCACCTCTTTGTTATTACACGCTGGTTTCACCTTCGTTCTCAAACATTTGTAAAAACACATTGCAACATTAGTGAAACGCGAGAGAAAGGAATCGCAAAACGGCAAAAATGGATAAGATTGGATCAAGTAGAATCGTTCAACGACGCGTGAAACCGACGTCTGTCCGCTTTCTTCGACGCCAGATTCGGTCACTGATCGGCGGTCGTCCGGGCCTATTTTCTACCAATAGGAAAGCCGAAGGAGCCACGAACGCCGCTGATCAAGGAGTTGGAGAAAAGGGAGGACAGGGTCGCAGCGGCGACCCCCACAAAGCAGAAAACCGTTCTTCTGCCCGGTTCACCACCGGAAATCGCGTATGCGCCACCGCCACAGCCACAACCACAACCAACGTACTACGAAGCCCGATCCGGTGTGCCCTTCCACAATGCGATTGGTACAGAGACGAAGAAGACCGTCAGGATGGACGAGTCCACCGAGAACAGTAGACGAATCGTCACCGTCGAGCAAACCAGCCGTGTAATCAAATTCGGCGACCAAAAGCCGTCCATCGATTTTTCTAGTTTCGACGCTGCACAGAAGCAGAAGACCTCGTTCACGGTGCCCACCCCGAAAAAATTCGTCCAAGGCCAGTTCAGGGAATCGGATTATGAGAGCGACGTCGATACTAGAATCAAACCAAAGTGGGCACCAGCGGACAGTGATACCGAGGAGCCGAGATATAGGAAGGTGCAACCGCCCACGATGAAGGCGCCCAGGTCGGCCAGCGCTCCTGTTAGACAGGAGCACGTGGTGAGCCCGTTGGAATTCGACAGAGGGCCGCCGGTGATCAAGAGACAGACCTCGATGACGCAGCTACGTGATGAAAGGGTTAGGAAGATGGAGAAGAAGGAAGTTGACTCCAGGCAAGAGGTGCTGAAGCCTGGCTCGCCGCCAGAGTTCGGGTTTATTTCGAGGAGCGACGTGAAGAAAGCTGCCAATCGTAAGAATCTCGTTGATGTCTCGAATTCGTTTCAATGTGTAGTTCGGAATACATTCTAAGGCGCTCTGGTCATTATTCAGTGAGATTATGCAAATACTTAATAAAATAAATGTTACAATGTGCAGCAAAAATTGTAATTACTGAGCTTTGGATTTTAAACATTTTATACTAAAAGACATTGTTCTGAATAAAATAAGAACCAGAGCGCCTTAAGGTGTACTTTAATTTAAACACTAAAACGAATTTTATCTTGATTCTCTGAAAAATGAAGATATAGAATCGAATGGCGTAAAGTCATATTTTGAACTATTTTTCGTTATTTGTAAAACAGAGTAAAGAACGACAAATGTCAGAAAAGTCATGTGATTACCCTAGCTTTTACATATCTGCAGCTTTTTATGAAAATAGGTCAAAACAGAACAATAAATACTATGGGTCACAGGAAAATAGATAAAATGGACAATATAAAAAGATACGGTAAAAGGATTTAGATCTCGTTTTCAAATCACAAATTCAACATGTTTAACTTTAATAACTGTTGTAATATAAAAAAGGATTCGGTTGCACTGTCTACTGTTATTAACATCTCTGCCGGATTTCCACATTTCACTCGGAAACGAATTGTCAACGGTGTCATCTTCTGTTCTAACAGTTTCTCTTTCTCTGCGCTTGCTAAAAAAAAAAAAGAAAAGTTAAATACTATCTCTGGCCGAGCTTGTCTTCTTGTCCCGTAACACGAAAAATCTGAAACATCCGCAGACGTCGCGTCGCGTCACATGAGCGACATGACCAGCAGCTTCAAAACGAAAACCGAGAAATTCGTCAGCGACATCCAGTCGGATTTGAAGCAGGGCAAGCCGATCCTGAAACATCCGACCGACACCCGTGCCAGCGACGGCGACGAGCCCAGAACGTACAGAGAGGAGTCACGTCACTCGGAACATGGTAATTCAATTCCACAGTGCCAAAAATCATTTACATTGGCTGGTATTAAAAACAGAACTCCTTGCCATTAAACAATGCGCATAAATTATTTTCAAATATAATAGGAGGGCAGATTTCCTTATCGCAAAAATGATATCGGAAAAATATATTTGTAAAATGAAGACAGTATAATGATATACGAAATGTGGTCTTTTAATGTTAAACTTTCTACATAAATTAGCTAACATATTTTTTAACGATAATATAAAAGATACTATAAAAATCCCAGCTATGTTTCCTCGATCGAGGATAATTTATAAAGGCGAACTCATCGATGTAAAAAAGAAAAATCGCAAAAAAATGCAGGAACGAAGCACATCGATCCAGACACCGGACTGATATACTTCAAGTACGACTTCGGGTACGAGTTTGGAATCGTGTTGCCCGGGGAAGGGAAGAAAACGGTGAGCAGCACGAGTAGGAGTATTCACGGTCAACGGCGAGCCAGCGATATCGAGGTGCCCATCGTGCACGAGTTCACGACCCGGAGGGAGAATGGTTTCGCGAAGAGAAGCGGTGGGACCACCGCGGCCTCCACGCGGCAGAGCAAACCGGCGGGCAAATTCGGTGGTTCGAAGACGGTCAAGTGGGAGCCAACGTCGGAGAGCGAGTTCTCCGAAGCGGAGGACGTCCGAAACGCGAGAAAGAGGCACTCGGAGGGTGGTACCGCGATGACACCACCCAGCCTCGTCATACCCTGTTCACCGTCGCCGTCCAGATGGGATCACACGACGCCCAGTCCGCTTTCCCTGAGCCCAAGCTTACCGAGCCTATCTCCCAGATACAGTAGTGCCACAGGACCACCCAGCAACGTCGACTCCGCAGGTATTCACCTGCTTCGGCATTGCTCTCTCTCTCTCTCTCTCTCACGTCGTTTCATCTCTTTATGGTCTACCAACAGCTTTATGTTTATTTGTGCACCCACTGCACGTCTGCTTTCGGCTTTATTACGTTTTCTTATGGTATGGGGCTGTCCGTTTTTGGAAGATTGATTTTCACAGAAATTATACATATAGGACGTTTTTGATACCTTCGTATATTTTGTGCTGAGAAAAAAGGGAGAATTACGTTCATTTTTCTTGGTGTGATTACTTTTATATGAGTGTTGCTTTGATTTCTCGTTTCTCTTGTTTCCTTACTGTTGAAATTTTCAGTGTTTGTTTGGCACTTTGTTATCAATTATATCTGTACCACTTCGATTTCCTCTTTTGAAATATGAAAGGTTCCTGCTTTGCTTCAAGCAATTCTTGTTTATTGCCTCTGAGTTTTCTGTGCTTTCAATTTCCTTGAACACGACGAACACACTCTTTTCGATTCCACGAAACTCGAAGGCGTTCGAATCAGTCAAGTTAAATCGAGCTGATTATTCTAGGATCACCGTGGCCGACAACCAACGGGGTGACGTCGAGTAAAGAAGTGATTCAGCCTTACTTGGAAGTGCTTCCGAAAAAAGCTCCCATTTTCATCACGGTAACGATCCTTAAGGAACTGTTACAATTTTAATTTGCATCAGTTATTTAAAAGCTGCATGGGAATTTTAGCCTCTGAGAGACATCGCGGTGGTGAGCGGACAAACGGCGAGATTCGAGTGCATCGTCCAAGCCGAACCGCAACCGAACATCCTTTGGTCGAAGGACGGCAGGATCATCGAAAATTCGACGAGCTACGAAATTCATTATCGAAACGGCGTTTGTCGTCTGACGGTGGTGCGAGCTTTTCCTGGTACGTAATGTTAATATCTATATAGTAAATAATTATTAGACTGTCGTTGTTTATGGGTTCATGGGAATTTTCATTAATGTAATGAGACGTGGCATACAATAATTTGTAAATAAATGCAAAATATCCAAAAGTGAAATACAATTTATAATATTTAGAAGAGGAAAGAAATGTTTAAGAGGCCTACCCAGTGTGGAATTTTCAAAAAATCGATTTTTTTCTTTTTTCGAAAGTTTATACCTTCAAAAATAGCAAAATCTAAAGGTTAGATCTCAACTAGTTTTCGAGTGGCAGCCTTCTAATAGTATTAATATAAGTAATAATGTAATAGTTAATACTTCAACGCGTTTTTCTCGAAACTGTTTTTCAAATTTGCTGCAGCTCTAACTCAAAGACCAATTGTCCAATGACAAGTTGACAAGAGAAGCGTAGTAGTTGTAATCTTCATGGAAAGATTGATCGATTATACAATGAGTAGAAGTCACAAACAAATGGAAACTTCTTCCAGGAAGAAATAGTGGAACATAGACAAAGGCAATATCCTCAACAGTAGCTTTTTTTATTTGGTCTATAGCATTCTGTGCTTATCATAATATTTCATAAAAATCGGTGAAGTCCTTAAAAAAATCTCAAGGAGAAATACTTTTTATAGTTGAGATGCAACGGGAGATGCTAGTATCTTTATAAAAATTAAAATATAACAAATAGCTTACGAGTATTGTGGCATAGTTAAGGATGTATTGGCTATACAGTCAATCCCAAAAGTTTATGCACTTTAGAAACGCATTTTTTAAAAAGAAATCAGACGTCGGAAGAACATTGCTAATAATAAACAACAAAAAAAAATTTTCAATTTTTCCGAGATTTTTCCAAGGGGTACCCCTTCAATTTCTTCCAAATTTTCGTTTTTGGCCAATAACTCCCAAACCGTTGGACATACGGAAAAATTGCATATGACCTTTCTTGTAGAGAACGACGAGATCTACAATTTCCATGTAAAAGTTTATCGCTAGCGTCAATAGTTAACGAGTTATTGACGAAAAACGAAAAAGCAGTTTTTTGCAAATTACTTGTTAACTATTGACGCTAGCGATAAACTTTTACATGGAAATTGTAGATCTCGTCGT
>NW_017179946.1:43128-44066 GCF_001652005.2 Ceratina calcarata
TTTTCTAAGGTATATAAACTTTTGGGATTGACTGTACAGCCAATACATCCTTAAATTACTGTGTAGTATACTAATGAAAGATGAGATTAATTTTGTTTTATACGAGAATTAATTTTTTCAGAGGACGCTGGCACTTATGCGTGCACCGCAACGAACAGCTTAGGTTCGACAGTGACATCCGCCACGTTGCAGGTGCCAGGTAACAGACGATCAATATACGCGCCTATTTCATAATCGGTCGAGATGGGATTACGCCGAAAACGCAATATGTAATAACGAAGGTGGTGGAACATTGAGCCTCTAATTTCCGAAACCGCGACCATTTCACTTAATTCACACATTAATCATTACAAGCAAATGCGAATACATGAGGCTAGATTTAAATATTTGGATTAACACCGAAACTGTGAAAATTACCAAAGATACGTCCGTGATAAGTGAAAAATCAAAGATTAGTACTTAGAGCATGAACGTGCTTCCGATTTTTGTTCTCTGCATTTCGTATGGATGCGCGCGGGCAGAAAAACGATTTTACGACAGGGGCGAGGAGAACTAGTCAAGACACGGCGTAGTCGAATAGTGAGAAGTCGAAGAAAAGTACGCCTACCGCTGGTGGATAAGCTTTTTGTTCCTCTTTTTTTCTGAATTTCTTTTTCTTCATTTGATCAGCGCGTAGTGAGCTTTCCTCGAATGCATTTTCTTTCTTTCTATCGTTGTTGCCGTGGAACGATTTGAACACGCTTTCCTTTTTTAAGTAGATCGTTTCTTTTTGACTTTCTATTCCTTATTTAACTCTGTACTCCTTCTTTCTCTCTCGGGTATTTCCCTTTCTGTTCTATTTTTCTTGCTGAGCATACGTATTCAGAAAATCTCTCGTTTTTTTTTTAATTTTTTTCGCCCGCCCTGTCATAAATTAGAATTGCGGAAATTTCGAGGAT
>NW_017179946.1:45987-87207 GCF_001652005.2 Ceratina calcarata
AGGGCATCGTCGCGATTTCCACGAACACTCTCAGGATTCTCGCTCTCGAGAAGCTGGGAGCGGTGTTCAATCAGATCAGTTTCCCTCTCGAGTATACACCCCGTCAATTCGCGATCCACTCGGATTCGGCGCATCTTATAATCATCGAAACGGAACACAACGCGTACACGGAGGAAACCAAGCAACAGAGGAGGTTGCAGATGGCCGAGGAGATGCAAGAAGCCGCGGGTGCGGAAGAAGCTGCCGTCGCGAGGGAGTTGGCGGAAGCTTTCCTGTCCGAGGAACCGAACGAAGCCGTATTCGGTGCGCCGAGAGCTGGCCCAGGCTTGTGGGCATCTTTGATCAGAATAATAGCGCCTACCACAGGACAGACTTTTGAGATTCATCGGTTGGAGCAAAACTATGCCGCTTACTGGTAAAAATATCAATGATACTCGAACATCCTGTCGATGAACTTGCGTCGTATTAACATTCTCCCGTAATTCATGTTACAGCTTGAGTCTCGTAAAGTTCATGAATCAGGGCGATCAGCTGTTCCTCATCGTAGGCGTGGCGAAGGATTTCCAGCTGAATCCAAGAGTCAGCACCGGTGGTTTCCTCTACACGTACAAGTAAGCAGATCGTTCCCATGATTTTTGTAAACGTAAAATGTTAGAAAATCTGTATGATGACAAAAATACACGATCAACTGAAATACGATAAAGATGCCACTCCTGCAGTACTGATATTTTCATTAAAGTTAAAATTGGAAATTATGAGAGAAGAACGAATACGAAAAAATGGATCTTTGTTTCTGGTTTCAGAGTGAACGCGGAGTGTACCAGTCTGGAGCTAGTGCACAAAACTATTTTGGACGAGGTACCTTTGGCTATTTGCCCGTATCAGGGAAGGGTGTTGATCGGTGTTGGCAGGATGCTACGATTGTACGACATGGGCAAGAAGAAACTTCTGCGAAAGTGCGAGAACAAGCACATTCCTAACGCCGTCGTTTCCATCAACGCTATCGGGCAAAGGATTTACGTGAGCGACGTTCAGGAATCCGTTTACGCTGTCAGATACAAACGTCAAGAGAACCAGCTCATAGTCTTCGCCGACGACACGCATCCGAGGTGGATAACGACGACGTGTGTACTCGATTACGATACCGTCGCTACTGCCGATAAATTTGGAAATATTGCCGTTGTAAGTACAATAAACGACTAAGAAAAGAAGGTTTTATGTAGCTTGATAAGTGATTTATATCTAATGTTTGTCGACAGATTCGTTTGGCGAGTGGAATCAATGACGACGTGGACGAAGATCCGACTGGTAACAAAGCTTTATGGGACCGAGGTTTGTTAAACGGCGCCAGCCAAAAGGCTGACACGGCCGCTTGTTTCCACGTCGGCGAGACGGTAATGTCTTTGCAAAAGGCCACCCTTATTCCTGGCGGCTCGGAGAGCTTGGTCTACACGACGTTGAGCGGAACCGTTGGCGTTCTCGTCCCGTTTACGAGCCACGAGGATCACGACTTCTTCCAACACTTGGAGATGCACATGCGATCGGAACATCCACCCCTATGCGGCAGGGATCACTTGTCCTTCAGGTCGTACTATTATCCTGTGAAAAACGTGATCGACGGGGACCTCTGCGAGCAGTTCAACTCTATCGAGCCGGCGAAACAGAAGAGCATATCGGGCGATCTCGAGCGTACGCCGTCCGAGGTATCGAAGAAGCTCGAGGATGTTCGTACACGATACGCCTTCTAACTTTATCTATTTATTAAACTGGACGATTTTTGCATTCCGTTTCTAAGAAGGTTTGGCTTCATTTTCATAACAGTGATTTCGCATTAATTAAATTCAACTGGATGTTGTTTATTTCATTGATTTGTGAGAAATATGAAGTGATTGTATAGGAAACTGGTACCACCGTATAATAAGTAGGACGTACGTTTCACGCGATGTTCCGATGTTAAGGAGTCGCAAAATGAAATCTATTACATTAAACAAGTTATTTTTAACGAGAGGGATTATTTCTAAATCGTCGTGACGTCTCGTCGTATTCAAGAAGATGGTGTAACTATCAATTAAGGTACATTTGATGGAATCTTTAATTTTACGAATTCCGGATGAAGCTTTGAGAAAGAGTGATCATCGATAAAATACAGTTACTGTGTAACACAGGTCTGCGACAGAATTGAAGTTCTCAGTGGTTTTCAAGTTCTCGTCTAATTTCTTTCGTACTCGCTGAAGAATATTAACGTGCAATTTTTTTTAGTTCGCCCTTGTTACAGTTTACTAAGGAGAAGAGTTAAAAGCGAGCTGCGGCGTGTAAAAAAAGAAAAAAATAGAAAACTCTTCGTCGACCTATTTCACCATTATAAATACAGCATGCTCGTTAAAGACTGAACATACCGAACGAACCGTTTCCTCAGTTAAAAGACAATAAAATCGTCTTGGTCATTTTCCGTGTTTTAATCGTTCGAGGGATATCGGACTCTCCAAGTATTAATTTTAATTTCAAACAAAATATTCATTATTAATGAATCACTGATTACATATTCGTCGTCGTGACTTGATAACATTTTTTATTTTTTCTAGAATTATATTTATATTGCAATGAGTGTATATGCTTGTAAACTAAAGAGACGTAGAGAAAAAGGCAGAGAGAGGATGAGAGAGAGAGAGAGAGAGAGAGAGAATAAAATTCCCGAAAAGAGAAAATGCTGAATGCATATACAGGCCTTCGATACATTATTATCCCTCTCTTCGCTGGCAATTCCAAGAGTTCTCTTTTCTCTCGCAACCCGCTATCATCGTGCAATGTGGATCTCTTTCGACCTACAATTCGTCACCAATAAGCGGTCAACGGTGTAGGTAGGCAGTCGGCATTTTTCTCTCTGTGAGCTGCGAAGCGCGAGCTTAATTCGCGTGCCGAAGCGTATCGAGGGTAGAACGCAACGTTATTACCCCCGCTTGACCTTCAAACAGATAACTAGGCTACGCAGCTCGGATGCATCGTAAAGGAAAGGATTTAAAAAACCCCGACTCGATCGTAAAACGCTGGTATTGCTATTCATCGGTCCGTGCATTTCGAGACCTATCCCTTTGATCATTTTCTGGTAACGCGAGAGATGTTCTCGCAACAGCAAGGCCTGAAAATCATTTCCGCGGATTGAAAAGAAGAAAAGAGAAAGCTTAATCCATTAGGGGAGATTAAAACAACTCTCTTCCTCGCGAGATCAAAGCGTGATTTAATGGACCGGTCTGGATTTCGTTGATAGATTCCCGCGAGTCGAGCAAAAATTTTATTCCCAGCCGCACTAACTTTCGCACAGTGGCGAGGGATGACATTCATTAGCCGGGAACAAACTTGTTCGAGCCAACGATGAAACAATGCGGTCTCACGGCTAGGATTTATTCGTCGAAGGGTATCAAGACCGTCGATTACGTCAGTGCGGGAGGTTTAGGGTGTCGAAACGGTTGGTGGAAAAAGGAACGAAAGAGGAGAGAACGGGGGCCGATCGATGGATTGAGGCGCCAGGTCCTGAGCTCAGCCCCGTTTCGTGCCGTCACCCTTTACCCCCGTTCCCGTCTCCGTTCCCCGTGTACGTGCCCTGCAGCAAACCCGCCCTCCGGGCTTCGCTCCTCGCCACAATCCGTGCTCTGCTCTGTGCAGTTGCGCATCAACCTCTTTACCGCTTGCACCTGCATTCGGTCACTGGACTTTTCCGGCTCCGTGCAAACGGTTCCTTCTCTTCCACCGACTCGGGACCGCGGCACGCACACGAGCACACGCGAATTCTCACCCGGTGCGCGTTTCAAAGATCAAAGGGAGACGGGAACGAAACGCTTCTTCCTCAGTCGTGGACATTTTCTACCATTCGAAACTAATCGTGTTTCGATGTTGTCAATCGACAGTGTCACTCGTCGGTTTAATCATGTCGGTTGTCATCATTATCACCAGGAATCGCGGTCTCGCCAAGCTTGAATCAGTTCCCGGGTACCGTGTGAAACTTTGATTCCGTGCCATCGATTCAGGCCTTGCTATTGTGATGTTCGTTTCACCGACAGATGATTATGGTAAATAATTCATTGCATTACGTATATCTATGAAAAGTGTGACTGTTTTAAATGTCAATTATTTAACAACCGGTACAGCTGAATTTTAATAGAGAACGGCAACGTTTCGTGCTGCTCTTAGATTTGAAATTCATTAATTCATTCGTGTCGTATTTCGACGGCGACAAAGTCGTACGCCTTTTCAAGTTTCTTTACTTACGCGAAACGATTCGGTGCAAGAGTGAATCGCGGACTAGCACACCGAATTGAATATGCATGAGAGACATCCGACGAGACTTTGTCATCCGAAATTTCAACAGAGATTTCATCTAAAATTCATCGCAACTCGTTACCAACGACAAGAATACGTTTGCTATCCAATACGAGCAGCAGAGCGTATTCTTTTTTGTTCTCGTGAAACGCTATGTAGAAAATCACGAGCAACGATCGCAGAGATAAGTGGCACGAAATAGTTGACGCGCGATGTGCTTATCGTGTAAATAGCATGTATAGAGGTGATCGAGCGATGTATCTGGAGAATCGAAAACACATTGTTCACCGGGTGCACTTTTCCCTGTCGATGCCGGCAAAGTATTTAATTTAACGTGTTCACCTACTTCGGTGAATGGCCCTTTCCCTCTTCTCCCGGAACACTGTCCGTATGGTAATACAATTGCTCGTTACAATGTCGAAAACTAGGTTGAAAGTACTTCAAATTTATCAATCGCTTACTCGAAACGCGGTGTCTACAATTTAATCGAGTAGAGATAATATCGATTATTTATTTGTTCCACCGTTTAAGAGTGAAACAGTAATTTACGCTGTCCCCTCTTTAGCTTAAGCGTCCTGATTAATGTTTTCTTACGTTACTATAGAGAACGTCATGAGATACAGCTAACGAAGCCATTCGTGTGCAACGTAGGATATTTTTTATTTGAAATCACGTTTGCTTCTGATGTTTCATTTGACGAACGTCTATCGAAAAGAGGCTTCACTTTCGTATCGATTAAGGATGTATTGGCTATATAGTCAATCCCAAAAGTTTATGCACTTTAGAAACGCATTTTTTAAAAAGAAATCAGACGTCGGAAGAACATTGTTAATAATAAACAACAAAAAAAAATTTTCGATTTTTCCGAGATTTTTCCAAGGGGTACCCCTTCAATTTCTTCCAAATTTTCGTTTTTGGCCAATAATTCCCAAACCGTTGGATATACGGAAAAATTGCGTATGACCTTTCTTGTAGAGGACGACGAGATGTACAATTTCCATGTAAAAATTTTTCGCTAGCGTCTATAGTTAACGACTAATTTGCAAAAAACTGTTTTTTCGTTTTTCGTCAATAACTCGTTAAATATTAATGCTAGCGAAAAAATTTTATACAGAAATTGTAAATCTCGTCGTCCTCTACAAGAAAGGTCATATGCAATTTTCCCGTATCTCCAAGGGTTTAGGAGTTATCGAGGAAAAACGAAATTTTTTTCCAAAAGTTCGCCGTTTCGACGGTGGGATGGTCGGATTTTGTCAACATCAATAAAATGCCATATAATCATATGTAACTCGTTAAATATCGAAGTTAGAAGGAAAACAACTTTTATTTGAAGCATTTTTCGCAATTTTGATTACATTTGACAGTCATTTACATAAACGTTTGTATAACGAAAAGAAACAACACGTCGCGGGTATTACTTTTTCAGGAGATAGCTGATGCCGGTGGTGGTTATAAACGATTCCTCGTTCTGTTGTTACTTTTGCACGGACGCACGGAAGTGGTCTTAGCCGGTGATTGCGGTCTAGCCGAATTAACTTGCCGGGATGGGCATTGTGTACCGATTGACGCGTATTGCAACGGATGGGATGATTGCGGCGATAACAGCGACGAACCGCCGATGTGCACGCCCTGCAATCGTACCTATCACGGACGCGAAGGGCGCACCTACAAATTGGATCTTCCGAGACCGTCGGAGGAGCGCCTGCCGTTCCTCTGTCATCTGACGTTCACCGCTGCTGGCCAGGGGTACGGGGAGCTGGTGCAGCTCCTCTGGGACGCTTTTAGCGTCGGCAGAGTCGATCCCACGGACAGCTTCGTCACTAGCTGCCCCGAAGGATCGTTGCAGCTCGCCGAACTGGGGAGGCACTTCACCGGTGGTTCCTGGTGCGGAGTCGGCGAAGGGAAGGCTACGTACTACAGCGAGACCAGCACCGTGACAGCCTCCATACGCTTGTTCCACGCGCCTTCCAGCATCCCCTTCGAGTTTCATCTGAGATACAGATTCGTCTCGCGCAACGAAGCCGTCGCCAGACTGGGGAAACCCGAAGTTCCCATCGAGAGAGGTTCCCCGGTACCGGGTACTTATTGCTCGAGGAACTTTTACGAATGCCACTTGAAGCAGTGCAGGCTGCAGAGCCCGAACTATCCCGGGGAATATCCGAGAAACGCGAGCTGCCTGATCACCATAAGGCAGAAGGAAGTGCCCACCTGCAAGCACGCAATGATTTCCGTCAAGTCCAGTCCCACTGGCCCGGCGGGAGTTAATACGGCCAACAGTACTTTGAGCGTGTGGCACGATTGTCCACCGGAGAAGGACCGACTGATCTTTCGCGACGGCGTCAGACCGGAAGACCAGATTCTACTGATTTATTGCGGCGGCCCTTTGCCCAGAATCACTGCCAGGGGTCCGACGATGCAGGTCGAATTTCGAAGTTCCCCGATAGCAATTCCCCTCGGCGCATCCGCGTTGAGGATCGAGCTGGAGATCCAAGTGGTCTACGTCGACTCCGACGGTCTCGATTACGCCAAGGGCTCTTCGGACTGCCACTTCTTCGTGAACAGTACCAATAAGAGGAGCGGCGTTTTGAGGGCACCGCTTCACGCAGTGCCACCGAACTCCAGTTGCACGTGGAACATCAAAGGATCCGCCGGAGACAGGGTGTGGATCTACTTCTCCTCGTACTCGCAGAGGGATTTGACGGGCAGCGTCGAGAACAACGCCAGTTCTCAAAACCAGGCGGACGTCCCTTGCGCGGTGAAGTTGATCTTCTGGGACGGTACTCCGACCACAGGAGCCGCGATGGCTACTCTCTGCGATGACACGCCAAAGTTATGCGCGCACGCGGCGTTACGGAACAACACTAGAAGCACCAGACCCTGCACCGAGGACGAGAGTTACATTACCGTGACTCCGTCCTTAACGTTGCGCATGGAAACCTTGCTGGGCACCTCTCTTCACACCGTTAATTTTAATGTAAGTTCTTGTCATCACTTCTTATCGAATCGTAAACAAGCTGATTAATTGATAAGGAACAATCTTAGGCGCAGTACGAATTCATCTCGACGACCCAAGTCGGGGAGCCGTGGGACGCTGGCGTTTGCAGCAGAATTTGGCGCAAAGTTCGAAGCGGCGAGGTATTCTCGCCGCGCGACGTTCGCCTCTTCGGACGCGGTGGGTCCACGAGGCTGGACTGCAGATATCGCATCGAGGCTGGGGCGGACGAGCGAGTACGATTGACGTTGCACAACGTCAGCTTAGGAGAATCGACTCTCTGTACCAGCGAACCGGACCCGCATACCGGGCGACCGCGTTGCGTACAGGAAGTCGGCTCCAGAGAGGCTCGTTTAGTCCTGTACGAAGCTCCCTGGAAGGACGTGAGACTTCAAAGGGCTTGCTTATGCGATAACACGTCGAACCTTCCGCTGACGCACATCTCCTCGGGCAGAGCTCTGGAGCTCACTTTCCTGGTCGACCAACAGGCCCCGCACGAAGACTTCCAAACCCTGTTCTTTTACGCGAGCTTCGAACTCGTCCGGGCTCCCGAGTGTCCCAGAAAACAGAGAGTTCGTGGAGAAGGTAATCGTTCCGTTTTACGTTTCCGTCTGTACGTCCCTCATACGCGATGATACTTGCTCGACAGGTGGCGAACTGCGATTCGTAGCTCCTCCTTTGTCAAGACCGGACATTTATTGCGAAGGTCTTCCATGGCTGGTGGAGGCTCGTGAGAACAGATCTCTGTTCGTGTTAATTTGGGGCTGGTTCCTCCCCCTCGAGCCACCTCCCGTAACGGAAATGACGGAGCAAGCCAAGTGCCCCACGACCAACAGAATCCTCCTCTACTCCGGTTGGCCGCCGAAACTTCTAAAGGTGGTCTGCCCGGCGGAACCAGGCGCGAGAGAATACACCGTTCACGTATTTTCTGAAGAGTGGCTGGGTGGAAGCGGGGAAGGCAAATGGCCAGGTCCTCCGCGGCCTCCGGCGCTCCTGCTAGACTTCGTGGCAAGGGAATCGGGACAGGCCGCCGCTTCCTGGTTAGAGATCTCCAAGAGCAGATCCGCGTTACGGCGGCAGTTGCGGCTACCGGAGCGGGGAATCGAGAACGAGACCCTGAGTAACGGAGACTGCCCTCACAAGTGCCCCGAATTGAGCGCCTGCATCGCTGCGTCGCTGTGGTGCGATGGCCGGGCTCATTGCCCGTCCGGGCACGACGAGGCGAACTGCGACAATGGCGCGAAACTACTTGGACTACTGCCATCGGAAATGTGGCTCGTGCTGGCCGGCGTCTCCGGAATCATCGCTGCCTTCGCGTGCTTCTTCGCTGTCCTTATTAGCAGGTAACGAAGACCGTCCGCGGCTCGTCTCGATCAGAAAACTGGCAGAAAGCGGAGAAAGAGTTTCTTTTGATTTCAGATCAAAAGCGCGCACAAAGAGACTTCATTACAAGGGTACAAAGAAAAGCAATAGACCGAGACGGGCACCGACGGAAGAGACATTGTTAGGAGCGGCATCCTGACAACAGCAGCCCGGTTTCGTGGAGTACATCCACGTGGACCGGGAGACAACCGTCTAGCAATATTTCTCTGTGCTTTACCGTCCACTAACTTAACGCTACTCCCAACTCCCAGGTATGCTAAAGCGAGGAGAACGGTTCTCTTTTTATTTCTTTCTTTCTTTACCTTGCCATATCTCTTGTGACTTTCATGTTTAAATTTATGGTTTCTCATGAGATTAAAATAGCCACGGGTAATCAGTAGGTTCTCTATAATTATTCTCACGATTTATACGAGGTAGATCAAACAGTTAGTTGTACGAACGTTTAGATTAACGTTTCACGTATTCATTCATAGTGTATGATAGCTAACACTAACGACTAAAACTCATTGCTGCGGTTTTATCGAACGCTCTCCATTCTTGGGATGAAAAGTAACACGCGGTTCAGTTACGATAGCGTTTTATAAACCGGAGAGATGCTGCAGCCGATTAATATTAATATGCAGAAATGAATATAATTTGAATACAAGTATATCACGCGTATTGCTCAAAAAGTAAATGATTACTGCCAAAAAGGAAAATAATATTTTCAGTTCGTTTAGCGCGTACCACATGATTAGCAGCAAAGTAAAAAAATGTACTCGGCACAGATCAACCGTTTCGTACTGTTTTAACATAAACGAAAGGAGGAGTTTCGTGGTTCAAAATTAATCATACATTCTACGAACAATGCCAAAGATTAATTTCAAACGTGTTCAACGACCTTTAAACATATTTTTGTGACTACTTCGGATATATTTAACGGTAACAAAGAATTATAATAATGACGCGCAGTTAAAGACACTTATTTAAGATCTTATTGAATTTACCGAACGGGGGGACTCTCGATGTTGATATTGTTGATATCTTTTATTTTTGTTTCGCTCTAAATACGGAGACTGTAAAGTACTACACTTATAAGGGAACAATTGTGTAGGTGAAGTTCCAGCGCACAAGAGATTGTGAAGAAAATAAAGGGAATGACAAAATGACAAAAAAAATTAGCTGAGACTTACGGTACGATACGCTAATCTCTATAGAACACAGTGATCGTGTACTAATGACATAAAGACCCTAATTAAAACTGCAATCTTTATCGAGACGTTTAGGGTGCAGGCTGAAGGACCAAAAAGGTCTCAATAAAGATGACCGTAGCTATTTCGATTGGGGCTATTATCACTAGTACAGGTCCACTGTCCAGTGTTCTATACAGATCAGTGGTACAATATTATATAACAGTTTTCACTTTATTCTGATTAATATTTCGTTGAAGAGTAATGATCGAACAGTGATCAGTTTGCAACGATCCATACACAGAGTAGCAAATTATATTCTTATTAATCAATTGAAACGAAGAAAATATACATGGCCGGTGTGAATAAAAAATATGAAATGGATCATAGAATATTTCTGGGTGTGTTCTAAATGGAAGATCAATCGAGAATCATAAAATCGCTGTTATACAATATTTAGTACTATAGTTGATAGTTGCACTCTTACGAGGTAAGGTTAAAAATAGCTGTGACACGAGGAAAAAGTTGGAGGGTAACGATAACGATATAATTTACTATTACATATATATATATATAAAGCACTCGATAATGTTAAGACGTTGTTATTAAAGTATAATTGTTGTTACGACACAAACAACTGATACGTGTGTGTATCAATTATTTGACTAAACTGAACGAAGACAAGCGATGCGAGCTCGCCTACATCGATTCGTGATCGCATTCGTCGTCGTCGTCGTCGTCGTATATTTTAAATGGAAAATCGAAACATTAGGTGGACGAATTACAATCCAAAGAAAATGAGTAAATCAAACATAGTTTTTAATTCAACTATATAACTGTAGATATTGAGGTTACGAATCGTCGGTTAAGGGATTAACGATTAAGCACCACTCTCTAAGGACTGAAAGTAAATTGCAAGCGATGCATTGATTAAGTAAGAAAAGAGAAGCGAAGAAAAGGCAAAAGGGGAGATTGCGTAACGTATAAGTGCTGTTGAGAGTAACGTTAATGTATCGTGTATCTAGAGGTTAGGAAATGTAAAACACGAATTAGAGCCGGAGTAGGTGAAGTAACATACATGGATTCTGTATCACGCGCAGGACTGATTCCTTGCAAAGCTGATTATTCTTCGTTTCTATCTAAAGGACAGCGAGAATTCTAAAAACGAAATTCTAACAAATATTTTACTGTTATAAGTCGTTCGTTTCCAATTGTAATTGCAAGGGATTGAAATGCGAGAAGCGTGTTCCGATACCAAAGATACACACCTCTACGTACTTTAAGAGAACTGACTGTATGCGTGTATCATGGTCCGCTAAAAGTATTCCCAATTCCGAGTCTGATTTGATATTCGTAAGAGGAGTTTGAACAATTCCGTTGTCTGATCGTTTCGTTGATCGATCTGTGATCTTCGTTTCTGTAAATAACTTAATGATCTCTCGTTTGTTACAGGCTGTGTTACTTTAAAATATATGTACGTCTGTGTTTGGATATAATCCGAGTATGTAGTATCGGTTCGCGTAGACCATGTAACATAGAGTTGAATGTAAGTAGCGAGAATTAGAGAAACTTTAATGAGGGAGTCCGACGACTAACGATCGCCTCCTTCAGACTATTCTAATCCAGATAACGATTTAGAGTTTTGAGAGGAATACATTTTATGAAGAGGAAAAGAGTACCTATAATTATATATACTAGGCTCTACTTTAGTAACGAATTTACTTAAAGAGGAAGAGTAAAAAAAATCTAAATATTATATATACACTCATAGAATATATATATACATATAGTTTAAGATTTACTTGTATGTATTCGGATGATTGTACGTACGCATCCGTTTAACGTTTGTAGAACGAAGGAAACGAAAATCGAATCTGTCGTTTAAAGGGGGGGTTCGCTCTCGTGGAAAATACATAGAGTACAGAACTTATTGCCTTTTACGTACGTAAGTGTGACATCGGGAGTCACGTGTAATTTCACCTAACAATAAGAAGAAGTAAAGGGGAACGTATGTACCTATTCCATTATGTACGTTTTAAACGCGGCGGCGTTGGGCGTACGTAGATTTTTACTTTGCTCGCTCGTTTAGTTCTCACGATCAACAGAATCCATCGGTTGGAACTAAGTACGCACCGTGATGAATGGCACGATGGTGAACGTTTGCCCAGCGCCGGTTGCAACCGTAGAAATAGGTAGATGCCAAAGAGTATTACGTAGAAATAATTATAATTTCACGAGTTCTCAACGACTTCCTCCTCCGCTCTTCTTCCTTGTTTAGAAGTCTCCCCAACTTGTTTCGAAGTCTTCCTGATCATACATAAATGATATAGTACATATATACGTACTTTAAGTTCTGTCACTGCCTCGATAAATAAGTCAGAGAAACAGGATAGGGTGAAATCATTCTGAATCGCTGCCCTTCGTTTAAACAGAAAATTCATTTGCATGCGGATACACTTATATTTCAACAAACAGTTTTTCCGCCGTTCACAATTATCGTTTGGACAGGTTCAAGGGGAATCTTTCGTATCCCTCGAACGGAGACATACACAGAAGACACGTACACACACATTTGTATCGATACTTTGAATTTGAAATAAATGCGAGAAATTCAAAGTATTCATCGTACTGTTCGTTTTGCACCGAGGTGCCGTGTATTTTGTACATTTCATTTAACATTTTTACAGAGCACTCCGTACTGTTACGTCCTCGGAGGAGTCCCTTCTGCTTAGATCCACGCTTCTGTGTTTCCTGTGTTTTGAACAAGCCGCCTCCGCTTGCTCTCGAAGAGACTCGGCCATCTGCGTGCCCATGTTTTTCACCATTTGCGAGAATATTCCCGTCGACTCGTTCCGCAGCAAGTCGTAAGGACAACCAAACTCCTGTTTCGACAGACGAAACTTTAACACCGAAATGACTGACGCTACCGTTCTACGTACCACTATTCGGCCAGCATCCATTACTATGATTCTGTCGCTATCGATGATGGTATGCAAACGATGAGCGATCGTGATAACTGTGCAGTCATCGAATCTCGTTCTTATGGTGCTCTGGATCAGTTCATCCGTGCTGGAAACAAGAAATTTAACGAGACACGTTTCACAGATACACTGCAACTTGTTAAATAACAGTTGAACGTTTCGCTTACTGCGAGTCGATGTTAGCCGTTGCTTCGTCCAGGACCAGTATTCGGTTGTTCTTTAGAACCGCCCTAGCTAAGCATATCAACTGTCTCTGGCCAATACTCAAGTTACTTCCGCTTTGCAGCACCTTCTGATCCAGCACGATCTCGTTCAGCTCGACTTGCCGAAGGCTGTCCCAAAGCGCCGCGTCCTCGTACTCGTTGAACGGATCCAAATTGGAGCGCAACGATTCGGAGAAGAGGAACGGCTGCTGGGGAATTATCGATATCCGCGAACGTAGTTCGTGCAATCCGATCGTTTTGGTGTTCACATCATCGATCTTGATCTCTCCCTCCAAGCCGTCGTCGAACAACCGGAAGAGAGCCGATATCAGGGACGATTTTCCAGCTCCCGTTCTACCCACTACGCCCACCTTCCAGCCTGGCTCTAACGTTACGTTCAAGTTCTACGGAAACGAAGAACCAATTCGAACCTTCTCCCGAAAACAATTTAAGTATTTATTACCTTTAACACAGGAGGCTCGTTTGCCTCATACGTCATGCTAACGTTCTTCAGGCTCAACTGTCCCTTCTTCGGCCAGTCGGCTGGCGGAGGATTGTTGCTGGTCCAGGGGGCCTCCTTAGGCAGATCGGTATACTGCAGCATTCTCTCCACGGACGTTATGTGAGCGAGCACTTCGCCGCTCTGCTTCACTCCGTGTTGTAGAGTGCCGACTATGATCAACGCTTGCGATATGGCTAGACCGACGTTACCTCCGAGCGTGTTCTCTGCAGAACCGTTGCTGAGTGAAACTTCAAATCGACAAGAATGCATTCACCGAACACTTACCGTTGTACGTCAGGATGAAGGAGAAGCAGAGGAAGAGGAGGAACAGAACCACGGCTATGTCCAGGTACAAACCGAAGACGACGGGTGTGACTATCGTCATGTACCATGCGCCGGTGTGAACATCTTGCAAATCGTCAAACTGATCCTTTAAGAGCGTCATCGTTTCTGCACCGCTGCTCCTGATGGTCACCAGTCCGTTCAGCGTCGCGTTCACATGAGAGAACACCGGGCTCTTCGCTGAAAACGTTTGCTTCGATCAATCTCAAGGTCTGTCGCAGATTGAAGCTCAGAACGCTCACCTACACCCTCGAGCCGCTTTATGCTATGCGTAGTCCTTATGAAGACGACCCTCATAACGAAGAAATAAGCGAGAAGCACGCTCAACGGTATCAGCATCCAAACGTTCATTACTACTATCATTATCAGGACGCCTACTATTACCATGAATATCTGGACGGTCTCTAGAATCACTTTAGGCAACAATTCGTCCACCGCGCCCACGTCCTTCGAGAATCTGTTTAAAATTCTACCTGCGTAAACAGACAACGATAAAATTTTCATACCGTTGCGTATGGGAAATTCGAACGGAGGTATCTGTAAGTACCAGAAGGATTTTTATGGTAGAACGACATCGTGGTTCGGAGTATATTGGTGAACATAGAATGGTGAAGATTCTTCGTGGCGTTCAAACAGATCTTCATGAAGAACATGTTCCTAGCGGAGACGCCTATGATACAAGCGAGGATGCAAAATCCGTATACGTACAAGCCGTTGGATTTGCTTATCAGTCCGTGTTGATCCAAGCTGAACACGTTGGACAGAAACGTGCCGTTCAATATGTAAGAAGCATACTGAGGCTTGTAGGATCGTGTATTGTTGTCCAAGGTGCTTCGGATTATCTCTAGGTTAGTCCAGTAGGAAAGCCAATAATCGTTACCACTCGTCGCTGTTTGAGACACGACAATTACGACCAGCAAGAGGAAGAGTATAAAGGTAGAGCCGCCGAATTGAAAGTATTTTTGGTAGACTTTGTACGAAAGGCCACCCTGTCCCATCGCTTCCTCGTTCTCCGGGGCTAACGCGTTGTTCTCGTAATTATATGAAGCCTACGAACCACTCATTTTTGTCATTCGTTTCAGAAACTCGCTAAAAACGTTTGGTATTATATTAATTACCACGCTGCTGGAGGTGGACTTTATCGAGGCTCTCCCGAGACTTTTCCTACTCAGTCTCTTTTCGTTCTCGGCTTCTACGCACTCGCTCGCCCTCTTCGCTTCCGTCGACGATTTTATACGGTCCATCATCTCTACGAAGTCCTCTTCAGACCTGGACAATTCGTCGTAGGTTCCTCTCATCTTTATTACACCCTTCAGACGACAATAGAATAATTTTTAACAGACGAACTTGAAAGAAGCGAGCGTCGATCGATTTACCTGATCCACGACAACGATTTGGTCGGTATCTTTAACGAACTGCAGCTGATGAGTGACCATGATTCTTGTCCTGTCCCGGAGATAATTCTTGATGCACTTGTTGAAAAGGTGTTTAGCAACCCGGGGATCGACGGCGCTCAACGGGTCATCGAAAAGGTATATGTCCGCCTGTCTATACACGGCTCGTGCCAGATTAACACGAGCCCTTTGTCCCCCGGACAATGAAGAGCCTCCTTCTCCCGCGTGGCTCATATCCCCATACGGGAACTGTTGAAAGTCCCTGATCAAGGCGCACGCCCTCGTTACCTGTAACGAGCGTCCCCATCCTCGATTCAATTCGTACGAAAGAGGAAGATTTCACTCTATTCGGTCGAAACTTACAGCCATATATCTGTCCTTGTCGTACGGCTGTCCGAACAGGATATTTTCCCTGATGGTCCCGGAGAACAGCCAAGCCTCTTGACTGGCATACGAGATTCTCAGATTCGACGGGTCTATCGTGCAGCCCAAATCGTTCCGTTTGAACTGCAGACTCCCGGCACCTACGGGAAGTTCGTTCAGTAGGAGCTGCAAGATCGAGGATTTCCCGGAGCCCACTGGTCCCACCAGAACACACAGTTCTCCGCTGCGAATCGTCATCGACATGTTGCACAAAGTCGGCGGCAACTGGCCCGGTATCCAATTAGCCGACACGCGTTGCAGCTCTATCGAAACCGGCGTGTACTTCTCGTTGCATTCCAACTTGGAGCCTTCATTGCCGTTCGTCATTCTGATCGACTCCACGTTCTCCTTCTCAATTTTCTTCTTCTTGAACTTCAACACTCCGTTCTGACGAGCTTTATCGGACACTGGCTCCACGTTAAATTTTTCTTCTAGCAACAGAAAGGCCTAAGAGAAATTTCTCGTTCAGCGTAGAAATAAAAATATACGAACGGAGTCGTTCGTTGTAAGTGACTGTCAAACAACCTGTATTCGTTCGATGGACACCAACGTTTCTCCGAGCAACAGGAGAGCCTGTGGGAAAAAGAGTGTGGCCGTCAGTTGGATCATCTCGAAGTAAGTGGCCAGCATGAAGGTCAGTTCTGCCCTTGGCTTGTTCCCCAGCAGAATGAAGGATAGAATGGTCAAGAAGAGGACCACGCGAGTCGTGAACACCACGAACGACAAATACAGTGCGCGCATATATAACGAGTATCCTATATTCCTTATCTCGGAAGAACGTATAAACGTGAGGATCTTCTGAAACGGTTTCTCCCAAGCGTACATCTTGATCACCTGAGATCGCCATCGATTAAAACTGATCATTAAGAGGTTTACTAAAAGTAACAACGAGGTTCAATCCGGTTACCTGTATACCGCTTATAAGCTCGTTCATGAATTGCACTCTCCTGTCAGTCGACGAGGCGATCATCCCTCTCAGTGTGTGGGCCAGCGAGATGAACACGGCGTTTGTCGGCAACGTCATCAACAGGAGCACCGAGACACCGATTAAGCTTGCGACGCCCACCTTCTGATACGTGACCGCGAGGATAATGATAATCTGAAAATGGGAATCGATGCGAAATAACAAATGTCAACGAAGATGAACGTATCCTTTCACGTTACCTGAATCGGAGTGATCCAAACGAAATTGAGATAAAAGCACAACTCGTCGAACCGGCTGACGTCGTTGCTCAGTAGATTCACCACCTGGCCAGCGCTGACTTTGAAAAATGCTGCTCTGCTAAGTCTCAAAATCTACAACATAGAGAACAGTGTGAAAATAAAACCGAGGTATCGTATTTAATATTATCGTCTTGTAATATTATGTCTCATCGTTCTGTTAACTTTAATTTCAAACTACAGGTACTATCAGTAACTCTGAAGGACAGTTTTAATTAAAACACGGAATATGTAATCGTCGAATAAATTACGTAAATTACGAGCGTCCTTTCGAGTAATCGCTTAGCTGACACTGATTAAACTGGTACTGAAATACATTAGACACGTACTTTCCTATAAATTAATGAGCAACAAGCGACCCGTAATCTCATGCCCGTTTGCTGCGATCTCATGTCACAATGGTGCATCACGAAAATGACTAACAACTCGCAGATGATCAGGTAAGCGGCGTAACATAAAACCTCCGACTGCGATATCTGCTTCGTGTCATCGTTGGTGTTGAAGTATTTGATCACCGCGGACGACATCAGGGGAATGATAACTCCCAGACAGGCGTATTGAAAGCACGAAAGAATTCCCGTGATTAAATAATCCTTCCAGAATGCCCGCAGCAAGGCTCTCTCCAAACGGGGCTTCTCGCCTTTCTTCTCCCAATCTTCTTGGTGGCCCATTTCTTTCTGCTTCTGCTTCCATTTTCGTATCTCGTCTTCCCATTTTCTGCAACGAGTTAAACAATTAATCTTTTTTATTGGACGTCATCGGACGCATATGCATCGGGAAGAGTTCATTCAATAGGCGTAGAAACCGTTTCTTATTCTTTTATTTTCCGTATTTAGTTATTCAAAGCTTCTACGAAAAACATGATTAGGAAATTTTGAACTCATGCTGACGAACGGTTTAAAATGTTAATCACTTCGTCCCGTAATTAGATAAAAAACAATTTACATACATTTTATACGGTCTAAACAATTAACTATCGGTGATGCTTACTCTTCCAAAGTATCCGACAATTTCTTAGATCCGTCCACGGTCAAGGGTTGATAGAGATCTGACAACGTGAGGTCTCTCTTCGCGCCTTTTGTAAATATCTCTCTCGACCATCTAAAATCAAACGTAGAACGCACCAGCGTGTCACGAGTAATGAGAATTTTGTCAAATACCGCAGTACGTACCCGAAACACAATCGATTAAAAATATTTGCATCTTCTTGCGGAATTTGCCTCGTGTACGAAAATTTAGTCTCCATCTCTTTGTTAAAAAATGGGCAATCAACGAAGAGCCTGTCTCCTTCGAAGGTGCACTTACCTGACTATTATCGGCGGCCGCTGCAAAGTATATTTATACCGATAGACTGATAAATTCTGCATGGTAAATAGCGTTGAACCTTGACAATTTGTGCCGCATAGAATGTTGTCATCGTGGCTGAAATCGATTTGGGATGTCTCGTAAGACAAATTAGCCGTAGATTAATGAATTCGGCGATTATGCTTTAACGTAAAACGCTGTTTACGTAAAGGACAATTTCAGTGTAGCATCTGTAATTTCGCGCGATACGGATTTGAAATATTAGCGCGGCACGTGACACGCGATGTCGACCAATCGGACGTTCGATCACTCGTTGTATCGTTTGAACACGCGTGGCTACAAAGTTCAGTATGACGCAATTCCGAAGTAATCAAAGTGTAATTCTACGTGAATGAATTAACGTCTTACGCTCACATTTGATACCAGGATAGTGTGTTGTAGAATATCGTGCAGTGCTTTCAGAGGCAAGGGGATACATTTCGCCGTGAGTGAAATGAATATCTTCCTAGGCGTACAAAAGTAAATAGTTTTATTCACAGTTCGGTACGATACAATAAAGATCGGTAAACATATAAGTGTAGGTAAAAAGTATAACAACGTGATAATCTCCGGAAAGTAGGGAAACGTGTATCACTGTTCTTACGATTACTTTTCTAATACAAGATAGGCACGTGCATCAAGCACGTTACACGGGCTATATCTGTAAAACGATATAGTTTTAAGAAAGTACAATTTCCGTTTGAAGTACGTGACGCGGTCGCCTGGCATTCCGGTACATATGTACAGGAGGCGATCGCAATTGTACAATTAATATACATATCGCTTAAACGATAAAAACTCTTACCCCTTCTAAATCGTTTATTTGGTATTAAGGCGAGCGTACGAAACTATTGCAATTTCAATAAACGGGTTTCCGACGGTGTAAAAGTGTGAGTAAAAAAATATAAGTACTCGAAAGCGCGCCGCGCAGCAGCGCGTTTGTTTGATAAGTAGGTACTCTGTAGAATCGAAGATGATCGTCATCACTTATCGAAGATACAAATACACACGTTCGTTCCATTGTTGTCTTACGTTCGAAACTCGTAATAATACTTGATAGGACTAACCAACTAATGAAGTTTCGCTTTCGAATTGCACGCGCTCTACCTACGATCATCGTTCCCCGTATTTGGCTATGTAAGACTGCCTGGCTACCTTCACTAATTGATCATACATAGCACGGTCGGTTTCCCTCACCAACGAAGTGAAGTGGCTGTAACTATTTTGTAGTAGAATATGCGGATGATCGAATTCCTGTAAACAGACGAAGCGTGATATTTGTATTCCTTTAATCGTGTACCGTGATCCTCTGTATACACTTACCGCCATGCGACCCTTATCCATGACTAACACCTTATCGCTGTCCATAATCGTGTTCAATCGATGCGCGACGGTAAGGACGGTGCATTTCGCGAACTTCATTCGTATCGTGTGTTGTATCAGAGCGTCGGTTTGTGGATCCACATTCGCGGTAGCCTCGTCGAGCATCAATATTCGATTGTTTCTCAAAATAGCTCTCGCCAAGCATACTAATTGCCTCTGGCCAACGCTGTAGTTGCTGCCTCTGTCCAAAACGCGACTTTCCAGTCCCGTACCGGCAGTAACTACGGCATCCTTTAACTCCACCTGCGGTAAAACGGAAAGAGCAATAGAATGCGAGAATTGAAATGTTTGCTTTTAAATACCGCACCTCGTCCAAGACTTCCCACAACGATTTGTCCGAGAACTCGTTGAAGGGATCCAGGTTGCGCCTCAGCGTGCCGGAGAACAGAACTGGATCTTGCGGAATGATCGATATGTTGCGACGTAAATCTTCTAAACAGATCGACGCGGTATCTATACCATCGATCTCGATGGCTCCGTCGACTTTGGCTAATCTGAATAGAGCCGATATCAAGGACGACTTCCCAGCCCCGGTTCTTCCAACTATACCAATCTACAAGATATTTCAAAGTCTCATATTTCTCTTCAAGTTCTCAGAGCTGTCATCGAAGAAAATCCCGTTAACGATCGATTGATCGGCCGATAGTCTAAATAAATACCGATACTACCGATAGTCTAAATAAATACTAAAACTAGTTGTCCCGCGTTATCTACCCGATAATCGTCGGACGTGTTGATATTAAGATTGAAAAAGAGCGCATACCTTTTCTCCAGAATTAATGACGATGTTCAATCCCTTGAGTACCGGAGGATCGTCATCCGTGTATCGCATGTAAACGTTCCTGAACCTGATCATCCCGTTGGTGGGCCAGTTCTTGGGCGCGTTCGCGGGAAGCGCGTCTTGCGTCTCGGTCTTCTTAGCAAACTTTCCTCTGTCGCGTAGATTCGGTTCGGGCGCGATCTGCGTGTATTCCAGCACGCGTTCCACGGACATCATCTGATTCGCGACTTCGGCGTTCTGTCTCATGCCCCACTGAATCATCCCGGTCATAGCCATTACCTGGGTGATGGCCAAACCCACCTCGCCACCGGAGAACGCTGAAACATGATCTCGTTTCATTTTCCTTCACCGGTGACAAAATAAGCGTTCGTGGATTCTTACATTCTTGCAACAGAAGGAAACTGAAGGTGACCAGAGACGTGAACACGAAGCAGAAGATGTCCAATGAGAATCCGAAGGCTGTACTCGCTACCACGTACATGTAAACGGTGGACGTGTGAACGTCTTGCAGTTTGTCGAACTCCTTACGAAGTATTTCCTGAGCTCGATACGCTCTTATGGTAGCTAGTCCGTTCAAAGTAGCATTCAGATGCGTGAACACTGGGGACCGGGCTGTAACAAAGAAAATGTTCACGATCACGACGTCACGTCGATCGTCCGTTCGATCGTCCGTTCGATCGTCGGTTTCTCTCGCTTACTCATTCCTTCCATTCGCTTGATGTTCTTGCTAGTCTTCAGAAACACTTTCCGTATCCAATAAAACACCGTGCCTAGAAACACTATGGGGATCAAGAAAAGAGGGTTGACGATGCACGACACCGTCAACGATCCGAACATCATCATGCATATCTGGCCGGCGTCGAGTATAGCCTTTGGCAAGAGTTCGTCGATGGCTCCCATGTCTTTGGAGAATCTGTTTAGGATGCGACCGCTCGGGTTCGCATCGAAGAACGACATTCCCGTTCTAATCAGAGCGCTGAACGCCATGTCGTGCAACTTTTGACTGCAGAGTATGCACACTTTGTAAAAGGTCAACGATCTGGTAATACCGATGCAGAACAGACCGACGACTATGGCTGTGTAGACATATATGTAATCGTACACAGACGAAATGCCCAAATCGTCGATAGAGGTATTATTAGTGGCGTTCAGCTCAGCCTGCGCCAATTGGAAGTGTCGCGTTTCTTCTTCGTTGACTCTGAAAATGTCAATATCGATCGTAAGCTGGACCGCGAGAGAGAACAGAACGATTTCTGATACTTACAAAATAGGGACGAAATAATCGTTAAGACTGGCTATGAATTGTGTAAATATAAATAGGAAGAGCAGAGGAATGGTCAGACATATATTGGCACCGGTTTTGAAGTACTTCAGGAATATTGGCCCCTTGACCAGCCCGCGGGACGTTCCCTCTAACCCGTCGACTAATTTCTCAGGGTCCTCGTCCTCCTCTTCGTCGTCCGTTCCCCCGGTGCTCGCTTCTGGTGTTCGACTCTGTTCCAACAATCAGGAAGTTGTCGAATAGATCACGAAAATAAAAATAAATCACGAAACTAGCTGGGATCCTCACTCTGGTGCTCGACGAGGAAAATTGCCTTCTCATAATACTCTTCTCCAAAGAGCTATCCTCGTTCATTTCCGACTCTGCCGCCAACAACTCGGCGTATTCCGGTCGTTGACTCAACAGATCTTGATAATGAGAAAACAACGTGATTTTTCCCTGATCTATAACTATTATGGCATCTACGTTCTTCACGTACTGCAATTGATGAGTAGCCAAGATCCTCGTCTTCCCGGCCAAATATCTTTGAATGCACTCTTCGAACAAATGCTTGCTGACATGAGTATCGACCTGAAATTTGTCCGAGTATGACACGAATTCGTTCAACTTTGACGTTGTTCTAATTCGAAGAAACTCACAGCACTCAATGGATCATCTAACAAGTAAATGTCCGCCTGTCTGTATAACGATCTAGCTAAATTGATCCTAGCCTTCTGTCCCCCGGACAAGGAGCTACCCCTCTCTCCGACGACGGTTTGATCACCCTGCGTGAACTGCTTGAAGTCCCTCTGAAGGGAACAAGCTTTGACGACTTTCTGGTATCGGTGCCGATCGTACGGCTGCCCGAAAAGAATGTTCTGTCTAACGGTGGACCCGAAAACCCAAGATTCCTGTCCAGCGTAGCTAACAGTACCATTTACTTTCACGTATCCTCCCGTCACGTCTACCTCTCCGAGAATCGCGGACAGGAACGAACTCTTCCCAGCGCCCACCATGCCAATTACCGCATATATCTTTCCTTTAATTATCTCCAAGTTGGGGACCTCGAGAGTATTCTCCGATTGGCTCGGTTCCCATTTCGCTGTCAGGTTACTCATCTTCACGGCGTACGGTTCGTCGCTCGCTATCGAAGACCGTTTCTTTTCTGCGATCAAAGTACAGAAGAGAAGCTGAAGAAAAGAATGGATCGAACACGTTAGAAATGCTCACCTTCAACGAGATTCGCCGTGTTCATCAGCAGATCGCTAGCGACGACCACTAGACCGTTGTGTCGCCTCTTCTCGGAGGAATCGTCCAAGTTCTCGTAGCCTTCCACCTCGTCGTCGATGTACGGTATATCGTGTTTCGAGGTCCTGTTCGAAGCTTGCTTCGACACGCTGTTGATGCTCCCGTTTAAGCTGGCCGCGAGTTTCCCGAAGCTGAGTCGATTCTCTTCGAACTCCTCGTACATCATGAAGTGCTGCAACCTCCTGACGGACACCATGCATTCAGCGATCTCTGCGAATCCTCTTACGAACATCCCAGACATGGTGTGTGCGAGAATATTGAAGTACGAGGAGAACACGAACACCTTGTCAGCGGTCAACTCGTTCCCGAACAGCAGCATGCTGATCAGGGTGCAGTAGAGCGCCATCCTCGTGGTGAACAGGTTGAACGTCATGTAGATACCCCTGATGTACGCGCTCTTGATCACCACTCGCAATTCCAATTTACGGGCGGTCTCGATGAGGGCGCAGAACGGTTTCTCCCAAGCGTACATTTTGATCACTTGAACTCCCGATATTATCTCGTCCATCAAGCGTACACGCTCGTCGGTTTTTATGGCCGTCTGCAGACGGAAGATGGAAGACAGCTTTCCCGTGTACGCTGAAACATACATCGCGAATTAAACTCGCGTTGCCCTAGAAGCATTTTATATGAAGTCGGGACTCACATTGAATCGGGACGACTACGAATACCGCAGCTATGCCAATTAGTCCGGCGTATCCAGCCTCGGTATAGAGGAAGTATGCTATGATGATTGCTGAAAGTGGTGCGGACCACATATGATGAATAAAAATGGAAACGAGATCGAATCTATTTACATCGTTGGCTACCAGATTGACCACCTTCCCGGGCGCAGTCTCTCCCAGCGCCGTCTTACTGAGTCTCAATGCCTATAACGCGTAAACAAAAATCAATTTTTCAAATTAATGCGTCGCTGAAATGGACTTTTACCTTCCGGTAAACTAAGGAACAGGTAGCGACTCTAATTCTAGCGCCGACATGGAACGCGCCGAAAATCGCCTGATTCAGCGTGACAACGTTCACGGCCGTTGCTATGCAAATCCCGCCTGCATAAAGTAGAGCGGCCTCGTACGTTTCGGTCGTACCCTTCTTGAAATACCGTAGAAGTCCTCCGAGCAGCATCGGCGTCCCTAAGCTTCGAACACAGTACAGATCGATGCTTTTTCTCTCTCTCTCTTTGTTGTACATGTAACGATTACGAAATAGTTCAATTGGGAAAAGAAATAAAATATACCGGATAATAAATTCGTTCAATATCTGCATCAAGCCGAGCAGCGAGTATTCCCATAGGAAGGTACGAAAAATAGCTCTCAGTAAACTGGCCTGTCTTTTCTGCTTCTTCGCGTTCTCCACTTCGATTCTCCATCGTCTGCAAATCGCACGTTTTATCAGGCATTCGTCAGACGCCTAAAGACGCGATACTAACTTTTCTAATCGGTCCCCGAGAACGTGCGAACGATCGGTCTTCAGAGGATTATAGAGATCGTCCGTTTGCAGAATTTTCCTGTAGCCTGTCTTGAACAGATCTATCGTCCACCTGCACGTTATTCAAATCGATACGATAATTCATCATTGAGAACAGCCGGTCGGGATTAAGCGGTAGTCGTTCATAAGCAATGAGCATTTCGTATGTTTATCATTAGACGAGAGTCTCATGCAAAATAAAACATGTTAGTAAAAGAATGCACGGGCACTTTTAATTCTTTATATCTTCCGAATATTCAATTATAAATCTGTCAAATACGTTCGGAACTTAGCGCTGAGTTAGAAGAAAAAAGGAGAACTCTGAAGTTGGAGTTGCAACATTGTCGTGTCTATTCATATCAGAAAATTAGTCTCATCCGATGATAAGAAAACTAAACGGTGGTAATTTAACGAACGCAAAGTCATTTAGCGTAATTCGCATTGTCGTGAGTCGTACGATTACTATCTTTTTAAATTCTCCTGTCGATGAACGAAAACTTACCACCATAACAGCACCGACAGTAAGGTGGCCCTTTCCCGTGGATTCGGTTTCGTCTTGACACTGCTCGAGTCCATCTTCCTCGATGCCCCGCATTAACTCTCCACTCAAATAAATCCTTGAAAACGAAACTACACGCGCGAAGAAGCTAGATCTATATATCGAGTAAGTGAAAACAATCCGCGTGCTTGACTAACGAGTGGCTTATCGTTCAAGTAGTTTATCGTCTCGAGAGCCCCTTTCGAGAACAGACTAATTACAATCACTTAAAGATCACTGAACAGATGTAATAAATAATCTCGGAATGAATCGGTTGTTCCCTGTACACAGAGTGAATCGTCGAAGAAGCCGGGCGACCCAAGGATCTTTCTGACTGCAGGATCGTTCGACCGATTCGTAGATCTTCGAATAAGGCACGTGTCGTTCGAGCACCTGTATTTAAGACAAAAAGAGATAATGCAACAGATTTCGAATCGTCTCTTTATCTCGTTACTTGCTTCGTCACTGGTTAAACAACGAACGAAGGCTGTACCATGTTTTCGCGTACGTAGCGTGTTACACGCGTGGCGTGTATGTACGTAATGTTACACTAAGAGACTGTGTCGCTGACAAGGAGTTAAATATAATCTTTCATCTGCCGATTGTACACAGGGTGTATTATCTTTGGTAAAGAGTTTTCGACACAGATGAAACCGATAAGAGGTGGTCTCGGTGACCTGGAAGTCAGGTTAGAGCCGGTACACCGGCTAACACGTGGAATCAATAAATTCGATAGAGAAATCGTGATTCGATAATTCTTATCTCCTCGAGTTATAAATGTAAGTTTCCTCGCGGATTATCGGATTGTCAATAATGTATGTATTATTGCTCGTTAGTTCATGCTTGCAAAATAAATAAGCAAACACTCCTTAATTCAAACTACACTGCGCTAAGAATCATTGTTTTATCATCTTTAATCTTCGACCTTGTATGATCAGCCTCTGTCATCTCGTGTCGCAGTGAATTTCGCAAAGCGATTTGTAATTCATCAGGCGTGTTAAACCTGCTGAGACGCGTGATTCGTAACAGTTGAGTAATTTGCTGCAACCGCGTGTTTTTTCTCTTTCAGATTCTTTGAGATGTCGACGCAAGTCGAAAGTCGTGTTCAAACACGATGTAAAGATAACACCTGGCGCGTAACTATAACGCATGGCAAGTTAATAAGGAAGTTTCATAGAATAAGGGTAACATAGCGGAGACGGTTTTACTTCAGTTACAAAGGAAACGGAAACGACCTGTCGATCTATTAACATAATTTGCGCAGAAATTTATGTCGGACGATCGATGATTGTGTCAGAGGTATGAGCAATAGGAGAAACAGCAGTAATTTCTAACGTTGTATTCGACGAAGAAACAAGAATGGCCGCGTTTAAGACGCGAAATTCTTATCTAAGCAAGATAAATCTTCCGCTGTATGCGATTCTAATTGTAAGAGCGCGGAGAGAAGTGCATCATTGGCTCACGGTGCACGAGTCTGCCATGCGAGTAAAACTGCACACGTCATGATTATTCAGCAAAGAATTCTATAAGGTTTGACCATAACATCAAATACAATTGTTACACCTTATATAATCTTGTGTCATATTCTTAAAAATAAGCGTGCGTCCTCGGAACTGTTAATATCCAATTTATATGTACAGTCTCAAAAGCTTTCCATCACTTTATCTACGGTGTCGGCTAAAATAGTCCGCGTGAAAACAATTCGTATTTCTTATAATTTCGCAATATTTCTCTTCGTGGAGTCGACAATAATTACCCTGTAATAATTCAAAGCGACAGCATGACGTTTATTATACTGCTTATCAATCTTGTAAACTTTCTTACAGTCATCTACTCTCAATTATCAACGCTGCCTGTGACGTTCGCAAACTTATACTTAGCACGTTACAGTTTGATTTACGTTGAAGTACGAGAGCGTTGAACGCTGGGAAGATCGCGTGGTTTCACGATAATTGCAGCTATCATTGGACGAAGCTAGAGACGCGTTATTGAATGACGTTCGATCGTATCGACAAACTTAATCGTGGCACTATAATTGTTACTTCCAATGCACGCGGATGTGTACGGGCCGTGTCGCAAAACAAGTAGCCGCGAAGGTAAACGAACCGCCGCGTCGTCGATCCCCTCTGCGGTTTTCAAAGCTTCGGCAAACTTGTGCGAGCGAAACGACACGCGTGCTACGTAGACGGAAATACACGACGTACGATCAATCGAATGACAACTTTGGAAAGTTTGATAAGAATCGCTCTCGTCATCTCGTAATTAGCGACATCCTGACTGTTGTTATAAAACGACAAAGACAGAGACTGTCGAGCCAGTTACATGTACATTGTGCAAGGGGAACGATATAATAAGATGACATGAAATAAACTAATCAACGATCGTTGAAACGATACGAGAGCATTCATCAGAAACAATTGAAACGACTGGTTATGCAACCAGAAGTCGATTCGTCGATCTAAGTAGCTGCTTCTACGCTACAGCGAATCAGTGGCACTCGTAGTACATGTATAATTGTACCGCGAAACAATTTTCCACGCGGTTTCAAGGAAAGCGAGTACTGATAAAAACTTACCCACTATCTAAGTCTAAAAATAATTCTCCCATCAGTTATTGTCCCGCTGTTGATCTCGAAGACGCTATTTAATAATTGACAGCAGCCGTCTTTTAGTTGTGTAACGATGATGGCCGCGAGGAGCCAACGAGCTAATGGTCGCGTTAAACCGATGCCACGCGAAATTATTGTGGCAAAGAGGCTGAGGATGGGTCAATTGTGGACGACACGTGATGTGTAACGTCCACTCTGATGATACATACTCTCCCTCTCGCTTTCGGTTCGACTTAATGTGTGCAAGAATAGCTTCGCGGCTAATGCGGCAGAGAAATCGCAACGTAACATCTTGTATGGATGTACGCGCTCGTCGAAAGTATTTCTCCTCATCACTAAATACTCGTGGCAGCCAATGATCTAGCTGCCAACGGTAAATTGAATCAGCGTTTACTTTCTGGGACACGCGCCTGTTTCCCAGAAAGACACGTGCTTCTCCATTCCCCGACGTCGAACAGTAAAATTCGTTCGTGCCAGGCGAACTTTTGAATGAAAAAGATACTCCCATACATGTGAAAGCGTTATCATCGTACATAGATTATCCATCCAAATCCATTCGAAACCAGTTTATTACTCAACCATCTATTTCGTTTGGGAATGATCTAACTGGGATATTTTCAACTCGAGGGGCAAGAATGCGACGTCGTCCGTCTCTTTAATTGTTAACGTAGTATTTTCATTTCGTACGAACATTCGCTGCGATACGAAGGGGAACTTCGATAAGAAACAATTGAACACACTCATATTCGATAGATACTGTACGCTATACGATATGTACTAAATAGCTATGCGGAGGATTCGTTTTACTCACTGTTTTAATCGCGTGATCGTTCCTTCTCTCTTCGGCTAAATAATATCACTGTTGTGCCAAATAATATCGCTGTCACATTCTATAAATTAGGTTTAGTTTTCGGTAGAAGCACGCGTCAACGGATTGAACGGACTCACATGTACATGTACGCGTGCTTGGCGCAAAGCCTGCACCGCTACTGAACTGAACCGAATTTGACAAACAACCACACCACTAACACGATTCTCTCTTTCGTTCTCTCTTCTCCTTCCTCTCTGACGTATGCCAACGCCGCGAACAGTTGCATAGTTGCATTTCATCGTTAACATGCTCCATTCTTATATTGTTTCTATAATGATATATAAGTACTTTACGAATTTCTGGATAACTTATGATTCCAGCTAATCTGTTGCCATATCAAATTAAACAAGAGCCGTACTTGATGACACGGTTTTTTCTTACGCTCTCTTTTATTATTTTACTCACAGCTTCTGCGTGAACGAGAGACTTTTTACAATCCTATCATAAAAGATTTGAGATTGAAACAATAATTAAAATTGTCATACGTGTCAGAATTATATATAACAATCTAACCTGTGCGTTGGCCTGGGTCCAATCTGGCGACGTCGCCGGCGAAGATGTACCCTTCCATGTCTATTCGAAGAATCTATAGATCACAGTTTGTCGAGACTATCGTAAATGGTAAATGTAACTGAGTCAAACAAGTTTAGTTTATTTTCAAAACAATGCCGTAGGCTACTTACAAAAATAATACTACCATTACAATTTTTTCGCATTTTTAATACAATAAATGGTTAATACGAGATGCATCGTGTATAGTACCTCAGGATGCTGGCATTTGTATGTACATTGGAAAATATATCGTTCGCTCGTTCCTACAATTAGTTTAAGTAATACTTAGTGTTTCGTACCGTGATTCCGCGATTCTAAAATTGAATTACCAAAGGCTTTGCGCGTTGATGCGACGGTATCGGACGGTGACTGCGGCATACAACTTAACTGGCTACCGCTGATTATGAATGATGGATTGATTGATTGTTGGATTAAGTGTAACGTGAAAACAAGAAAACTTTTATTCTAGAACTTCGTGTACAAATATTTTACGAGATGGTTCCTTGGCTCTTTGTCGGAGCTGACTGACTCTAGAGAAAACTGTCTGCTGGCATCTAGTTTCTCGTTCTTCTTGATTGGCTGTGCCTGTCTTCCGAAGTGCATGCGACAAAATTGCATACTTGTTATTCCTCCAATGAGGAAAAAACTGGAAGTCGTGACCGTGGCCGATGGGGGACCCGCGTAGGAGCCCTTTTTACCTGAGGCCCAAATGACCTCTGGTCAGCAGATGTTGGTGTCTGGATTTACTTGGTCGTAAAACAAGCGTTTTGGGATGACTATTGACATACCCTTCTGGCCCGTTGAGATTAAATTGGTGGACACAAAAGATATGAGCCGTAAAGCATTGTATGTTTTTTGGAAACGTGTTACTTAGCGTCTCGTCCGACGCTCCACTTAGAATATGAGTTTCAAGTCTTATATAATTGTTTCGACGATCCGCGTTTATTCCATTCCACTTCGCATACTTAGGTACCTTACTAGAAATTTTACTATTAAAAACTTTGTTATCTCTCGCAGTCAAAATAATTTGAACACTTTTCATCTGGCGCACACGCGCGCATTACCGGGCTTAATGATCGAAAATCGGATCATGTAAAGATAATGTCTTAATATTGGAATGTCGAGGCAGTAAGAGTATTGTCAAAGATTAAGGCCACTTGTTTATCCTCTCATGTTAAATAAACAAACAATTGTTAGATTGCACTACTTCGTCGAAAGCAACGATAACCAACTGCTATAGATTTTCACGCTATACAATTACATATTTATACGAAGTAGCAATTATCGTGGCAAAGTAACTTGTTGAATGCTTGTTCGTTTATAAAACTTCGCTCAACGACACGAGAGTACATGAAACAAAATTACAACTACGATTTGTCTGTGATTATAAAAAAAGAGAGAACAGGGTGCAAAATTTACGAGACGTCTTTTCAAGGAAACGATAGGCACCCTTACGAGAAATCAAATCCTGAGCATAATACGTCTGCTCCCTTCGAATCTTGCGAGATTAAAATGTCTGGTAAAGGTTTGATATACTTCTACAAAATAAAGTAAAAATAAAATAATAAACTACTTACTTCGTATCTGCTGTTCGCCCAGTATAAAGGCAGTTTCTCTTATTAAAAAAAAAGCATAATACTTCTAAAATATACTGTGTATCAGAATTGTGTTCTCCTTAAATCGATTGATATTTGCCTGCATAATTATCGAGTCTGAGGATTCGACAACATCAGCACAAGCTTCTCGTAGGCGTACTCCAGATTCTTGGCTAAACCCTTACAGCATCCGTTCTCTTGGATAGTTTGGAATCTGTAGGTCCGGAAATTCTTCTCCGTATCTATGTACGTGACGGCTGCCATCAACGGACACATGATGATCTTCGCGTGGTCCAAGAAATTTATCTACGAAATCAATCGAAATTTGTCAGACCTTTTCGTTTCAATTTCCGAAAGGTGATGAGGGTGTATCCGACTCACTTGTACTGTCCCATTGGTCAATTGCATAACTACAGCGCTCTGCGTTCTGAACCACTGATGCATGTATGGTATCCTGGACATGGAGTCACACGGTTTTACGGCTACCGAACTTCCGGCTTTCATCAAGTGTTCCTTCATATATTTCAGGAAGAAGTTCATCAGTCTCATTTTTTTGTCTAATTCGGGCGGATACTCCATGACGGTATAATACAATTCGTTTCCGTCGCGGTTAATATAATGAATATTAAAACAGTTGGCTAGCATTATTAATCGGGTGCCATCGTTGAACATGACGCCCACACCGTCGTCCGATAGTTGGTATCCGAAGCCGTATTTATCCGAGTAGTCGACCCATTTGCTTACCCATATCACCGGCTGCGCGTCCGGGTCTGTCATTTCATCTACGCAATCATTAAAAACAATGAGTAAGGTAACGAAGAACAGATTCTGTGTAATTGGAAAGTAAAGATCGAGCTTAGTAGACGTGAGATTATAAGGGAGTCGAGACTCGTGCCTGAGGTTACCGCAAAAGTCGAACAGGGTCTTGAATACTCTGCGTCAGGAAATAATTTCCATCAGTACGAACGACAACCTCCACGCAAAAACCGATAATAATACTCAATCCCTTGATGATTGTACCTGCCAACGACGTTGTCTCTCTGGTCGGTTTCGATTTTAATACCGCGGCCAGTTGCAGGCTCAGCGTCTGAAGCATCTTTCTAATATCTACGTTCATCCTTTGAACTTCGTTCGCCGAATCCAGGGGTTTCGTTTTCCGCGCTGGACTGTTGGGCACGCGAAAAATGAAGTCTTGTCCCTCTCCCCCGACGTTCATGTTCTTTTCCGACAAAGGCTTACGGTTGTACTGTTCCAGCGCGTCCAGGCGAGGTGCCATGGACAGGCACGACAATGGTAAACTCGTTGGCATGAAACCTGTGACGAATATCAACAGATCCAATCAACTGACGAAGATAGTTTCGATCGCGATACGAATCATAGAACATCAGATGTTTACCGCAAGAGAAGAACGGATCTCTCATCAGCTTCGATATCGATGGACGTTTCGCTGGATTCCCTTGCAACATGTTAGTTATCATGTTCATAGCGATCGGATTGATGTCTTTGGGAATCTTGTATTGAACCTGCTTGATCCTGGCATAGGTTTCCCTCAGACTCGTCGTTTCGAAAGGTGGTTTTCCTACAAGTAACGTGTACATGATGCATCCGATACTCCATATATCGACTTCGTACGAGTGACCCGCTTTAGTCAGGATCTCGGGTGCTATGTAATTCGGTGTACCGCACAAAGTCCTATCACGAAAGTAGAAACGGCTCAGCTTTTTGTTACACATTCGAACGGACGTGAAGACACTTACTTTTTACGTTCCCCTTCGTGCTCCAGTCTGGTAGCCAATCCGAAATCACCAATCTTTACCTGCAGTTCATCGCTTAAAAACAAGTTGCCCAATTTTAGATCTCTGTGAATTATTTTATTCTGATGTAAGTAATTCACGCCATCTAAAATTTGCTTCATATAAAATCTGGTTTCACATTCTGTCAGAGCTTTCCTGCGTTTGTGCAACTCCATCATCGACTGGAAAACACAACTACTTTAATAACACGTGCACCTTTGCCAATTCGACGAATTATCAAACGATGTTTACCCTTTTCCTGCATAGCTCCAGGATTATGTAAATGTTGTGTGTGTCGTCGAAGAAACCGTAGAAACCCACAACGTTTTGGTGCTTTAAAGTTTGGTGGATGGAAATCTCTTGTGTCATTTTCTCCCTATGATTGTTCTTTGTAATCTGCGATTTAGGTACAATCTTTCCAGCATATACTTGATGGCTCTTCGACTCTCTGATCTCGTAACATTTTGCAAAACCACCCTGTGGGGAAGATGCACGTTAACAGATACCGAGTACAGGGAACAGCACATGGTGTCAGAATCTTATTATAAAGTCATGCAGGCGATTTATCAGAATTCTCTAATAATTAAAAACCCATACACACTTGATAAATTCGATATTTGATGCAGAAGAAGACGGAAAAAATTTATTTTCTGTAGCACACGTATCAAAACTTTCGTAAAATACATCGCAGCCAGAGCAACACGTGATAGGTCGTCCTACACGCGTACACAGAATTAACTAGTCTTTTGGATACACTAGTCCGAAAATGAGGGTACATTTAGCCACCGTCACACCTTCCATGCTCACGGGAAAACATAAAATCTCATAGTACGACTTACTTTTCCAAAAAATCGACCCTTGATGTAACTTTTTCCAGACTTTACGTCGAGTATCACGTCTGGTATAACGCATTTTTCGTCCTTCGACATCTTTTACTATTCTTCCTCGCTGATTTCGGCAGTGCGTAACGTGGAGCCTCGCGTTGCGGTCAATATCGGTCGCGTTCCTTGCAACTATCTTTCACAAAAAGAAGTATATCCACGGCGAAGTTTCCTCCCAAATACAAATCGCTGTTTTTGTCTTACAACAGTCTTACGGGTAAGCAACGGATTTCAATATTTAAATCTCACTTTCCTGGCCAATCATGAGATTCCCCATTTGTATTGCCAATAGCTAGGGTTATCTGTTCTCTAGACGTAAAATCATAATTTTCCTATATAATTCACCATCAATTTTACGAATAATTCTACAAAATTTGATTTGCAATTTGCTTTTAACTTTAAATCAATTACGTTTGATGAACATATGAGACCGTGGGTAAAGACTTGTCTGAAGAATTTCACGCCTATAATCTTACACGGAGACGTATTCCCTAACGTGAGAATTCAACGAGGTAATTCGATGAGAAACGTATCTTGCTAACAATAGCGGAAAAGAAAATGTAAGTTACCTTGTTATTCTTATTAAATACAATACAATTTTTGACGAGATCGTTGTTACTTATAAAAATGAATAGCGATGACATGTATGAGAACTCCGCGTAACAAGGCGGATATCCGTTGAAGTCAGTGTGTTAATTTGAGCGGTGTAGTTGTCGTGGTCGATGCTTCTTTTTCCGGCAACCGGCGTCCATTTTCGTTGTTGGCTTGTCTAACATTGGCGCGTCTTGTATTTATGAACGGATTGTTTTACAATAAGTGAAACGTAAGTATATCCAGATAGCGACATAACGTGGGTTTTATCTAGATTTCTTTATCTAACCGTTCAACGTCTCTTCCCGTTGCGGGTACGATTTTAAATCGGAGAAAGTCGACGGTCCATTGAAATCGTACAAAGCGTCTCTACGTTGTGCCCACATAATTCCTAATACTCATTACGAAATTTTACTGGAAACCTTAGATAAACTTATAAATGGAGGGTGCGCCAGCCGGTAGAGGAGGTTTTCGAGGTAGCCGTGGTGGTCCGATGAGAGGACGCGGTGGTTTCGGAGATATGGGCAGGTATGTGAACACTCGAGTATCAACCTTTGTACACGTATAGGTATATATAAACTGTTAAATGTATTTGGATAGGGGTGGACCTCCGAGAGGTGGAGGAATGATGAGAGGTGGCCGAGGTAGTGGACCAGGCAGGGTCATGAGAGGTGGACCACCTGGTATGAGGAACAGAGGTGGCCCTCCTGGTAGAGGTGGTCGTGGAGGTCACTTCCCACCAGGGTATGTGCACAGCAAATTACTTTTTATTTAATTATTATTTTCTATTATTTTCTTTACGTTTCTTTCCGTGACAGAGGTCTACCAGAGCCGGGAATGTCTAATGGCCCAGGTGGTGGTGGCCTTCCACCATTGGGAATGGGAGGCCCGCCACGTGGTAGCAGCAGAGGAGGTGGAAGCAGTGGATTCCATAGTAGAGGACGAGGTGACTTCAACAGAGGAGACAGTCGTGGAGGTAGCAGCAGTTTCCGTGGACGTGGAGGCATGGATAGAGGCAGCAGAGGAGGATCTAGGTAAACCATTTAACCATCAGAATTGTTTATTGGTTGTTCAGCGCTGAAAGGGTTGAATAAACATACACTACGTTTCTTCAAATTCTTTTCCACCGATTCAGGGGATCCGGCAGAGGTGGCCCAGGAGGTAGAGGTGGCTTCGGAGACCGTGGTAGCAGAGGAGGCGGCGGACGTGGCGGTCCATCAAAGAGAGGAGGTGGACCACTCAGTTCAAGCGGGCCTTCCAAGCGACCGAGATTCGATCAGCCGTCCTCGCAATCCGCGAACGGTTATGCTACTCAACCTCCGAGGTAATTGTCGACTTGAAATCATTTAAATGGAAATCGTTTCATCATCGTAAACGTTCAATTACAACGTAGCCAAGGGGGATACGGAGGAGGCGCTAGCACGTATGGTGGAGGACAACAGCAACCGCAGCAACAACAGTCTGTGGGATACGGTGGCGGTTATGGCTCGCAGAATTATACTCAGTCTTCGTATCAAGGCTACGAAAGCTATCAACAGCCACCGGACTACGGTCAGACAGCTGTGAGTTAAATTCTGCCTGTTTATTTATTTAGCAATTGATAAAATGAACGAAACGATCAGTGTTCTCGTGTTCAGGGCTATCCACCGCCAGCGGCTGCCGATAGCAGGTACGGAGGAGCGCCCAGTGTACCAGCAACGGGATCTTTCAGCACCGGCGATCCTTACAGTTACGGCAAAGCACCACCATCAGGTTAGTACACGTTGCAAAGCATAAACCGAGTCGATAGAGTTGGTCGGCGGTTCGAAATCGTTGAGAAAAGAGAATAACGAGAACGTTCGGGTGAAGTAGAGGAGTATGTGGACTGCGAGAATGAATTAACACATGATCTGTACTGCATGCACAGTGAATTATCAGCAGGAGGCAGTGGCAGCTGGGGGTGGGGGTACAGATTATGCCTCTGTAAACCCCTATGATGACCGACCTTCTAATAGCGCTTCTGTCAGCAACAGGGGTGGTTACTCGACACAACTCTATGGTTAGTTCCTTCCGCCTGAACACACCACACATTATTTCACGTCTTCTTAATCTTTTCCTCGGTTTCGTTGGCAAACGAGAACCAAGGAGGAAAAGCTTATCTGTCCAATTGTTTGCTTCCACGTTAGATCGCGTATCGATTCAGACGAGAAACGTTTCTCTTGACGATTCCATTGTTCCTCGTCGGTTTTCAAATTCGGAACTGCTTTTAATTAAGAGCTGTGGGAACGAGCGAAATTCGATCAGGCGGAGAAACAATGTGGAACTTGAAAAAGAGAGTTTCCTTCAGATACCAGCACTGCCTCACTGCCTCCTGCCATTCTTCACTCCAGACTGACACTACATACCACCCATCAGTATTTTTATGCTTGGTCAGACATATGTTAATTAGGTGCATCGACCGAATATCGCGGTCTGACAAGTTTCAGACTTTTCTCTGAGCCTTATCGCCTGAGTCCCATCCGTCGGGTCCGAAACAAATCGGCTCGTCACCAATTATCACTCTCATTAATCCCTGGCTCGTTCTACTTGCAGATTACTCGAGTCAAGAAGGTGTATACGGCAAACAGGATTATGGTAAGTACAGTTTACAATCTAGACGAGGTTTTTAACTTGTGAGACGTCGCAATCGCGAAAGTGTTTAGGATCAGTTTTAAGAAACCGCTGAGAAAGATGACGGTACTTGTTAGTCTAACGAAACTTAAAGAAAAAAAAAGACATATTTAAAAGAAACCGAACAATACGTCCCATTGTGAATTTCTTATACTGTGCTACATGTTTGCATTCATAATGAACAAACGCAAAAGCGTGCAACGTTATTTGCAATTTTTAAAGAAAACGATTAGTCTCGCTAATGAGTCACAAACAGACGAGAACAATCAGCTATTTAGTGTAGTAAAGACAAAAAGAAAGCGAAAAGTAAGCAAACGATACACGTACGTATATTCCTTAACTTCCACGCGACGGCTAGTGTTTCTCGCGTAACGTAAATGAAATACAGAACGCACGTTAGAAGGAAAAAGAAAATAAAAAAAAAATAAAACACACATCGAAACTATAATGCTTAACAAGATGATTGAACGGAGGAGCTATGGTTGTTTGCAGGTGGCAGTGCTGGTTACCAAAACGCCCAGTCTCAGCGACGATATTAGATTATACGCTATGATCCAAGCTATTTAATTTTCGCGTATATAAATACACCTGTTAGAGAACATGTTACTTTAAAAAAAAATCCACGAACGATCTCTAATCGTTCTTAGCACGTGAGAAAGCTGGATACCCTAAATGTTTTACGTATATAATTGTTCGCTCGATCGTAATCATTTTACGAGAGACTTTACGTGTTACGATGGAGATCGATATTAGACAAAATGAAATGAGGCACGGAGAGGATAGTAAAATGTACGTGTATTGTATGTGTAACGAGATTTTTACACGGTTTCTCAATTTCGTATATACCACAGGGAAGACGTGTAAGTTCACGTGCGCTGCTAAACCAGTTTTTATGATGAAAAATGAAACGGAAGGGTATGATAAATGACACGAGCGTTTTACATTTGACAGGATACAATATTAACACGTTCTGTTGTCATATCAACGACACGTTAATCTAGAGTTAAGATAATCGGTTTATCTTCAATTTTTCTTTCCCCGAACTCAGTCACGAATCTGCGAACTGTAAAATATATTATATAAAACAAGTGGTAATTATCTCGATTGTGTGACTCGTAAGGAAAAAGGTGTTCACGCTATTTGTAAAGTCACCAATAGATGTTTGTAAACTCGCGGATACACGTACACGCAGAAAGAGAGAGCTCGATAATCGTTAAAGGATTCTAGGTTAGAAAGACTAATATGTTGCATTCTGTGTAAAAGTATAAAGAATCAAGTGATTGTATTTTGTGGTGTATTCACTTACGTTTAATCGTGAGCAGATGAAATACCATGTATCGCAATAATGCTGCCCCTCCCCCCTTCTCAATGCGTCCAATAGTGCGATATTTCGGCAGGCAACAATTTTATAACGATACCACAATAATTAATTATTATTATTATTATTATTATTATTATTAATACTATTACTATTAATCATATCTACTACTAATGATAACAGCCGAGTCTTACTACTGCGACATTTCATTTGGTATACCCAAAATTTAAATGCAATTCATTTTCAATCTGCAGAAACTGAAAATTTCTCTGCTTAGAGGTGACGAAAAGAAGCTCCTGTTTTTTTTTTTTTTTAGGACAATAGTCTTTAGACTGTCGAGTTGTACAATATAATTGAAATGTCACACTGGCAGAGACAATCAAAACGAGATATACTAGCGACTTAAAATGAATTATATACACGAAAGGAATAGTCGTTCGTAAGGAATCGTGAAATGATGTACGAATAGAATCGGTCGATCTTGGACGTTAGAGTAACAGAACCATTTCTCTAGAGTGAACAATGTTGTCTTACGTTTTGTTCGATATTATAAAACTGTCCAACGTGTGTTTAAAAAATGAGAGACACTCATCGTCGCATGTCATCGGTATACATACATATTATGTAGTGATAGTAAATCAATTCAATCATTGTAAGTATTAGAGCGATAACGAGACGAGACGGAAAGGAACTTGGAAAAAAAGAATCTTGAGAAAAACCAGTAACATATCTTTCACGTTTATTATTTCCTAACTTCCTTTGAACGCACGAACGAATAGGGGGAGCGATATGAGAAACTGGAAAACCAGCAACTGCCATAGGAAATGTATGCACATAAAAAACAAAGCCCACCCGACAAACGTGTAAATAACGTAGGTATAAAATTTTTGTTAAGAACTATAATTGTTTACGAGACGAATTTCTTTAACGACGAAAGCCTCAGTAAAGCGAACCCGTTTCCTTTTTCATTTGCATATAGATAGCTCGTAGTTTGTGTTCGAACAATACTGTTTAATGCCCAGAATGAAATTAAATTATAACCGGTGCATATCGAATGGACACGGTTCTAGTTGTGTGTGAACAAAGACTTCTGACGAAAACTCAGTTTATTTCACAGGCGTTACGACAACCTGAGATACTTAGGAAACAGAATGAAAATTAAATGAGAGACAAAGAGAATGCATTCCCTCTGTAACCAGCAAGGAAGAATTACGAAATTCTCATAATACGAATGTTAGAAATCGATAAATGACAGTACGATAAGTGTTCACATTGTTTGACGGCATCAGGTATCGCATTCATCAAATTTAGATAGTACACATCGCTTTCTACAGAGTACAAACATGTGTGTAACACGTACCACGTGTGGCAGTACATATATTTTCATCAATTAGAATTGTCGTCGACCTATTTTCATTTAGTTGGACGATCAGCGATCGAACATTCTGTCTGCCGCATCCTATTTCGATTTTTTTTCACAATAATTATCTGCATATCGTTACGATTCCTTCTCGATGTGAATAGACAACCGATTGTTCGATCCATAGTTTTCCGAGTGTATCGCGCGTAAAGAACTTATTGTTAGTTGTAAGAGTGCATAGAGAAAAAAGGGAGAAAGAGAATGAAAACGAAAAACGGTACACGTATACGTAAAATGAAATCGATGGAAAAGCAAGCAACAAGAGTTAAACACGAACGAAAATCTATGCTAACATATTTTACGCTCGTATATATTAAATGACAAATGCTCGAGTATACCTCAACCCGAATACTCAGGTGAGTAAACATAAATCTATCCGTTTTTTATATGAACAAATGACAAGTCTACCGGTCTATTGCAAAACAGATGTTAGCAAGGATAAAGATATATACCTAAAGTCTGCATCTATCGAGTGTAAAGTGGATACAACAAATCCGGAGTCTCAATGTCTCTTTCCTTAGGAAGTTGATCGATAACTTTCTTATTTGCATATGAATCGTTTCCTAGGCATCGGGCGTGACCATTTAAATAGTTCTTATTCCGAAGTTCGAGCCGCTTTATACACGCGATACCTGCAGCGTATTCTTAAATCTTGACAATGACCGTGCGATAAGATCGATCGAACGATATCGAAAATTCTTTTGAAACACGTTAATTCATAAGTGCCAAAGTATAATTCGTTACGACGTTAACGTAAAACGATAGGAGAAAGGGGACTGTGACAAGTACACACACGTGTATACATAGAATTGAAGTTAAATAGAAAAGAAGTCTAAAGAGCACGACATATGTTTTTATGATTTAATGCAAACATCGTAAAGTGATCGAATTGTATCGAGTATAAGTGCGCCGGCGAATAGGTACTTGTAAGATCTCAATGATTCTCTGCTGCCTGTCGTGCTATACTAATTTGTTATCATTCATTTCTGTAGGTTGATAACGACTATGCTGTCACAGATGGTCGTACTACCAATTGACTCAGCCGAGCAACATCTGCCACATGACTGGCATCGACGTTGTTCACCGAGAAGATACGAGTGCGTTTTTTGTTTAAGAACGTCCGGGTGTTCGTAAGGTACAAAAAAATATATTTCTCTCCATACGCAACACGTTACGAGACTGCTGAATTTACAAGACTTGTAAGTTTCGAAATCAACTGTGATGTATTTTTATGGTAATAAATGCTTTTGGCTTAAGGATCCGTAGAAAGTTGTTACACCTCTAGGTCTACAGACGTATGTGCAATACAATAATATTGAATCTTTGTATTTCTGTGTCTTAAAACGTAACATCACATTTGTAGTTTGTTTCAATCTTAAACATACTAAATACAGGGTGTCCCAAAACTAGTGTAAGGAATTTTAATGGGAGGTTCCTGACATGATTTTAAACAACATTTTCCTTTGCGAAAAAGTTGTCCGAGGCGTGGTTGAGGAGTTATTAACAAAAAACACCGACCAATCAGAGCGCTCGGTTCGCGCGCGCTCCGGCTCGGGAGCGTTGGCTCCGATCCGGCCGGGCGGCTTTTCACGCGTTTGAACAAGCGCTCCGCTCAGTACGAAGCGTTTAACAAACTACATGAATAACAATGCAAGGAAATTGTTCTTCGTGCACTATTATGAATAACAATTAATACACTTAATCGTTGTTCACGTGCAATGGATGGAGAAATGATAGATTGTTGATAATTGATGGATGATGATAGGATTAACAAGTCGCGGGGAATATTGAATTAAAAAGAAAATGTAAAAACTGTAGAGATTTAGACTTACCCATTCATTCGCAAGTGCACCTGCTAACGATGGGCCACGGTCAATGGGTCAGCGTCCTTGCCGCTCGCAGGTAGGCCACAGCTGATCCTCTGTCCAGGGAAGGAACC
>NW_017179946.1:87423-113404 GCF_001652005.2 Ceratina calcarata
CCTCTAGGTCTACAGACGTATGTGCAATACAATAATATTGAATCTTTGTATTTCTGTGTCTTAAAACGTAACATCACATTTGTAGTTTGTTTCAATCTTAAACATACTAAATATATACGGAAGTACAAGTATTAACGTAAAATATTACGAAAATAACATTTCTCAGATATGGTACAAAATTAATTCTACTATCGATCCGTTCATTATGCGGGTTTTAAGTATCACTGTACACGAATACAACTTAAAATTACAATATAAAAATATTGACCGTATAACAAAAATGGTAAAAAAAGGAATTCCGTTCGCATGAGTCGCGAGAACTGTAATAATACGATGCTAGCTTAAAGATATCACTTTTTATCAATTTTCTTAAATTAGAGCGCTAGATCACATTCAAGGTATTTACCTCTCATTGTTCATGGCACAGCTATAGCTTCGTAACGTACACTTCCATTGCACGTGTTCATCGTAAACGCTTCTTGCGGATGGTCTTCGAAAGTAGCACGAGTTGTACGTAACTGTGTCCTTCTCGCATATTGATCAATCTGAAAATGTTCGGGCAGAGACGTAGAGAAAAGATCTCGATCCAGAAGACGATTCTCGATAGGGCCTTACCTGCCCTTCTCCTGCTGCTGTATGTGAACTCTGTCGCCCCTCCGTAAAGGAGTTATCACGCTCGTATAACAAGAGACTTCCGTGGCTGAGGTAGAAGACGCTGTCGAGCATTTTACAAGCTTCTCCGTATTAGATTTCCCCTCGGAATTCAATAGTATCCAATAAGAATAGTTGGTCGGTTCACCAAAATAGAAAATCTGAAAAAAAAACGCGCGAGCATGAACAACGGGTAGCGGTAAAACCAGCGGTCGAGGCATTACCTGTGCAGAGATCATGTATAAACCAGTTTGTGTAACTTCGATGGATCTCTTGTCTTCTACCAAATGAAACTTGTTCAAGCTGTATTGCGTGTCGTTCTTGGTGCTCCTTACCCACGGGCCAATGAACACTGTATCCGTCACGTGTTGTTCTGGGATCGCGCCAACGAAAGTGGCTACCAAAGGTCCTGGACAACGGTCAGAAATTCTAGTTTTTACATTCGGCATAAAACGACGGTGTTTCAATTAAGCAAAACGAATCATTGACAAAGCGACTTGTAAACTCGTTATATGTTTGAAACTGAATGATCACCTTCGATTACAAACGCGCATGCTAGCTAATACTGAGTAATACTAAATACCCAATCGCCTGTGACTGCGTTTGGGCCGCCTTTTGTTCTTTCCCCGTTTTTTACCTCTTCCCTCGTCCCTTTTTGATCTTCCGGATCGGGGTTCTCTCTGCATACCTAATCGTAATTCGTCGTCGTCATCGTCATCGTCATCGTCAACGTTGTCGTAGTAATTCGTAGTCGTATTATCATCGGCGATCATCTCTCGACTCGATCGAATCTCCTTGTCCGTCGTTGCATTCTCATTCTCTATCGCCAGTATCGCCCTCTCAATACGTAAATTATTATTCCTCGTGCTACTTTCGTTATCCTCAGACTTTCTCAATGATCTCGAGACTGTATTTTCGTTTTCATTTCCGTTTCCATCATCGTAAACTTGGTCTCGTATCGTATGATCCTCTTTGGAACTCCTTATTGAATTTAAATGCGGAAGTGCGCGATTGTACGCGCGGGAACTCTCGTTTCGAACTTCGTCGAGGTTTTCAGTCGTATCTTCCAAAAGCCTTTCAGCGTCGTGTGATCTTTTATTAACGAGCAGCTTTTCGAATCGTCGGACCGAGACTCGATTTAAATTCCTATTTAGCCTATCGTACTTAGACATTAACAACAATAAATTCATGTTTACCGATTGCACCTGAAACGACGAATGAACGGCATGAGAAAGAATGATCTCTAGTTTTACAGAATACGCTTGTGATCGATCGATTACCTGTGCTTGCAAAGCGCGCACTTCTGTCCTCAAATGGGACAGTATGACTGCGAAAACGATCGCTAAGAGGAAGAACACGATTGTGCGAGATCTTTGGAATAACTTTGACTGCTTCGCGTTGGACACGGTCACTTTCATATCCACGTTCCACTCGATTTTCGCCGCGCTCTTCGCCGGGTTGTCGACCTGGACGCGTCCCATCTCAATCTCCGTCGCCATTTCCGATCTCGAGTACCGATCGACTGTGGAAGCTCGCTCGCTATCGGCTAAACAATTCCGATTACGCGTACACGCTGATTATCTTCGGTTTTAAACATTTTATTTCAATCTACGTTCGTTTATAATCTCGCACACTTGCTTTTCAAGCGAACAAGGTAGTGATACTTATTGATTGCTATCAACAGATTTATCGTTATCGTATTGGACTTACGAGAAGCACATTTATTGAAGGATCACTAGTACTACATAGACGAAGATAGAGAGACGAAAATTGTAGTCCAATCACGTGGCTCATAACGCGGTACGAGTACGATTTATCGGAACATCTCCGGACCGACTAAACGATTTCAAAAACAAGGAACTACATATAAGCTGCGCGTCGATTCGTCATTAGACTTCACTTTACTCGACTTCTCGTATTCATGTCGCGTTACACGCTGATGTGTCAGCGATTGTTAGAAAGAAAGGAAACGAACACATGGGATTTCTTTGATACGCGCCACGGTACCCCTTCCAGCATGCTTATCAGCTATTTCTCTCATTCCAATACGACACTCTTTCTTTCATGCGGTGGCAATCTCGATATTATTTCAATTCAATTTCTCGCCCGTCGAATATTCGCGCCAACTTTCTCAGGCGTAAAACATTACCGTGTCCGATGTAACGTTCGTTCCTGAACGAGACGACTGAAATGATTGAAAGCGAGACGTACTCGATCGTACGATTGATTTAATACAAACGCGTTGCTATAGAAGTAAGAAATTCTCGCTCACCCCGACATTCTCTCCTCTCGGATTTAGCAGCAGGGAGCAACAGGTGAGGTAAATCGATCCAGAATCGATTCGACGGTAGCGGCTGCGAGCTCACCCTCTGCTGCGTACCTGCTCCTCCTCGTGGTGGGCGCCCTGTTCCCGTTACCTTTCCATCTCTTTTGTTTACGTAGCCAGCTCCCACAGACCCCACGGATACAGAACGAAAGCGTCTCCGAGCGTCACGATGACCGGTTTAGCCGCTCGGGCGGCTGTCCCCTTCGAGCGTTGCCAACATTCGCCTAGCAAGACACTATGTCCCTCGCTTACAGATTCCCGCGCTTACCTCCACCTTCAACGTTCGATCACTATCCTACGATATTTGCTTCTAATCCCTTTTCACGATTACAGGTAAGATTGATAAGATCACGCAACGATAATGAGACTCGGAAGTTTTGCTTCGATAATATATTAAATCCAAAAGAGTCTCGCTCACGTTTTTCCTTCGGACAGGATTCGCATTCTATATTTATATGGACGATAAGAAATCGCAGCTGTTTCACATGTTAGGACTTCATCTGCCAGATGCCCACGCGAAGGTGAACGTCGTATCAGCAAGAAATGATCAAGGGATTTTAGAAAGTTTCCGGGAGATGCGACAGACGACGTTCTGTTCTGAACCGTAGCCGAAACTCGTTTTCAAGGACTCCTGATTTCGCAATCTGGATGATCGGATCGAGATTCCAATTCTCATCTTAGTCTTCCTCCCTAATTCGTTGGAGACGTTAAAGATGATACCGAATAGATTTTTTTCTTCAGCTTATCATTACACAAGCTGTTCACTGCTCTCACTTGACTCTTCCAAGTTTTTATTCTCGATAGGACACAGTCAATTCTGAGAATCAGCGGCTGGATACGATTTTCCCATAACGGTGCATTCGATCGACTCTACTTTTACGGAACTCTTGATGACACGTCTCAACGTTTTCCAAACAAAGACGTCGAACTCGAAAGACGATATTGAGAAAGGAGTAAGACGATAAAGGATAAGGGGAGTATCGTTCCCGACGATAAAAGCATAAAAAGGTTGAGCAACTCGGTGTGCATATTTACATAGCGGGAAGTTCCGCTGCGGCAGCGGATTGATTCAGCGATCATCGTCGCAGATTATCTCCGCCTCTGCCGTACCTGATTCACATCCTCTCCTTCCGTCGGGGGGAGGTTTAAAGCTTAAACTGTAGGTAGTTAGCAGAGAAAACAATTGCCGCTTATTCGTCACGATTACATATTATCCGTGACATGTTGAGCTCTGGTTCCTCGGTTTGAAATTGAAGGTACATTGAACCGTGGATTTTCAGCTTGTTTTATTTTCCACTTAACGAAGCGTATAATTTAATTCTCTTTTCGTGATTCATAGTAAGATCTCGTTGCCACAGTCGACGATGAGTGGCAGAAAAACGGCGAGTAGGCAGCGAGGAAATGAGGAGAAAAAGCGAATTAAATAATTGACAGGGGCCACGGTTCGAAGCGCTGCTCGTAAATTGATCCAAATATCTACTTCTCTAGCCTTCCTACACGGATCGGGCCAATTAAGTGTCTCTGGAACGTGCGCGATGACTAATTAGGATCGCGACTCGGAGAACTTTATGATAACGATGCCGTATTTATCAGGAACGTGTCGTCGAGACGATCCACTTTCATTTTCCTCGATCAGCACATAACGGAACACAATGCATCCTACAAACCTAGTAACGTCTCGGATAAACTCGAGTCATCTCTAGTTTCGGTCCTCTGTTAAACGAACTTCCCTCGACGACCCATTTTAATAATTCATAAATTCGTTTACCGCGCATTGTTCTCTTGAAATCTTATCACGACAAGAATCCAGTTTACCTGCTCAAATCATGATTTCCACGAAATCAGGCATTGCTACGAGTAACCGCGTTAATCGCGCACGTATACGTATGCATGCACTTCCTGCTTCGGAGCGTTAACAAGCTGGTCGATCACCGGTAATCTTTCGCCGAAAGGAAACAAGGAGAAATTCCTGTGTCCCATTCTCACGCTACGCTCGTCGTCGTCTCAACGACGCACGGTTCCAGCCGTTGCTTGGTATCAAATTCGTTATTCGTTCCTGGGAGCTGCGACGCAGGTTCGCAACGCGGATGATTAAATTCCGCTCGGAACTTTTTCGTGGAACGTGTGCGCCGTATGGGAAACCGGCCAGCCCTTGTGGGCGTGCAATCGTTCTCGTTTCGCGAAATCGAGCGCAGTAAGTGCTTGCTTACGTGCAGCGGAAAGTATTAGCGACCGGTCACGAGACACGATTCCGTCTTAATTAATTATGTTACAGTTAAACCGAACTGGAGGTGAATTTCTCAAACTGTTAACGATTGGAATACTATTTTAATATCTATAGCTTCCGATTTCTCAAACGTATTCCATCTCAAACATTAAACATGAACACTCGTATACGAGTAATTTAATTCTGTACAGAGAATCGCCGGGGGAGGTGCGCAGGGTCCAGAGCTGCATCTCTGGATCATTGATCTACGCCAGTGACAATGAGATCCAGAGGCGCTTCGACCGATAAACTCGGGCGAGTTCCACTGCCGTTGATCCTACTAGCCAGTAGCGCCGTGTCTCTCGGCGACGTTAGTTCTCTCTTCTCTTCTTCAAGAGCGATCGAACTCTTTACCGAACATCGATTTCGTTAAATGATTATAGACGAGAATTCGAGGAATCCAGAGGATAGAACTTCGATGTAAGGGCGAGTCTCGGCGAGGGAGTAGGTATAAATTGTGAAGAGGCAGGTAGACGGGAAAAGAGAGACGAGGGTCGAATATTGGCCGCGCTCAGCTGTGGTCCCCGCGCTTCTCATCTGGAGGGGAAAAAAACCCGCCGGGCAGGTCTTAAAGACAACCAGGACCAGGATACGCGGTCAGGCATTTAACATCGTAGATCATCGTGAACCTTGCGGAGCTGTGGAATCAGATGGACGACTCCCCCGGTTCTATCGTTAAATGACGATAACTAAAACGTGCAAATAAACACGTCTTGATGAATTTAACGATAGTTCGAGTTTGTGGTCTACACAGTGTGGCGAATACCAGGGGATTATGTCACGGTGATTGTAAAAACAACGCGGGCTTTACGATAAGTTAAAAACGTCTCAATAGCTCGAACACCGGATCAGAAGAGGATTGAGATTGTCGGGTGAATTATTTTATACCTTGGTTCGTGATCGAATCGCGATGACTTCCGTGTTGCCGGAAGCAGAATCGAAAGTAACGAGCATGAAGCAAAAGCTGAACGATCTTCGCAGGAAGGAGGAGGCGCGATCGTTCCTCAGCTTCTCCAGAGAGAACCTGAGCATCTCCCAGTCCGACATTGAACAGGGTTTCAGCAAGTATCGTATGCAGCCGTGGAGAAACACGATCTTGTGTCTGCTCGCTCTGTTTCTCAGTCTCGTTTGTCTGGGCGTGGAAATCTCCAGGTTCCATTATACTACGGTAAACACGCGTGAGATCGAAGATTTGAAACGGACCGTCGAGAGTTTGAAGCATCGCCTGTTGAAGGAAGATCTCCTCGACGAACTGAAGGCCTTCGAGGAACAGGTACCTTGACTCGGTTCGTCTATTTTTCTCTGCGGCCGTCACGCGCCGGTCGAGTGCACCACGTGTAACACAAACTTAATTTACTTGCAATTACAAAATTGCTCTCTTCAAAACTACTTCTCATGAAAGCTCTTCAGATATGCGCACGGTTATTAATAATTGTCGACGTGTCGGTATTAATTATGCAACGGTCTGTTGAGATTTATCTATCGGGAAAGAAAGAAAAAGTATAGATCGGGTTATCGATGAATTGGTTAATAGTGGAGGTCGGAGATAAGCGAATAAACGATAACAACAGTGGCTCGTGCGCTGGCACAGGTTCCTAATCGGTTCGACGACCCGCGGCCGATCAATCAACAGGTTTTTTTATCAGTTGCATCACTACGTGGATTCATCTGTGGATTAACACACGCGAATTGCACCTACAAGTAATAAAATGTGTCGTAGAGGTAAATAAATGTTCTCCATCTGATTGCAGTTGTACGCCGAGTCGAACGATGATGACCCGAGCGAAACGGACATCGACAATATGGATTACGAGTCTAATTACGACGAGGAAAATTTCTCATCGCACGATTACTCGTCGGATTATCAGGATATTCCAAAATACGGCGCGAAACCGTCCGATTTCCCGGATTCGACGATCGCACCAGTCCCCACGCCACCAGAACTCAGCACGAACAAAGCGATAGTGGAGGAATTGTTAGCGGCGGTGCGCAAGGTTGAGACGAAGCAGGAATTAAAGAAATCTCATAGGCATGACGATCGTCAGGAAAAGGAGTACAACGAGCTGAAGAACAATACCGAGAACTTGACGATCTCGAAGAGTAAACGATCTATAGAGGAAAGTCACGGTTCCAAGAGAGTAAATAATAGGCGTCAGGCTAGGATCAAGATGAGGCGGATGCGGAATGCCAGTTCCACTTCTTGGGATACTTTAGAAGACAGAAGCGAACTGGGGCAAAACAAGTCAGTTTCAGATTTTCAATCGACCGAACGATCAAGCGACAGTTGAAATAAGTTCATATAAATCTTGCATTCTAGGTCCAGTAGGTATCCACCAAAGAAGTACACTCATTCGGCCAAAAGAACCGTCGACTCGGTGAACGCTAACGGGGAATTAAACTTGAAGAGCATGGTCGGGAATCGGACCAAGAGAGTTCCTCACCAGATGCAAAAACAGGCCCATCGTACGCAAGATACGGTCGCTTTTCACTTCCACGGGAATGTGGAGGCCAGAGGTATCGAGTCTCATCAGAACGGAAAGATTCGTCACACGTCCAGCGTGTTCACAGCTTGGAAGCAGAGCGATTGGGTCAGTGAATTCAACATGAACCGGCATTTCGTTTTGGCCGAGGACGGAAGGCTTACCGTTAACACGGCAGGATTGTACCTGGTTTACGGGCAAATCCATTACTACGACGACAGTGAGCAGCTTGGGTTTCATATCGAAGTGAACAATAAGCCTATCCTTAAGTGCGTGGTGAGTAGTCGTACACCGTGCCAACCGAGTGAGTGACAGAACCGAGTGTATAATCATCGACTATTTTTTTTAATTTTTTAGCTCGACAACTCGATTGGTCAGCGGAATATAAGTCAAACCTGTTACTCGGCTCAAGTGATCCCTCTGAAAGGGAACGATATTATAGTATTTAAGGAAATCACCTTCACAAGGATCGTAATCTTCAACAAACTGAACAGCTTCTTCGGGTTAGTAAAACTTGGGGAATTGCCAAATAACTGACACTGAAAACTCAGTCTACCGTTCAAGTGCCAGTGGAACAATCCTGTTCCGATAAATAGATACTAATTTATTGACTGACAACGCACGAAATGGAAATCGAAGTTCGCTATCATTGAGAGACCGTCGAAGGCACACCACGTTAACGAGTATCGTTGGTATCGTTTTGAATCATATTAATTATCAATGTAAATAAGATTCCTACGCTAGGACTTTAATTTTAATCAATTTCTTTTATTTAGAAGAGAACCAATTTTAACTGCCCAAAGAAAGAAAAAATGAGTGTATGCATGTGTGATGGAGCGAGTGATCGAAGCTAGAATGGAATAAACATTAACTGATGTACCCAGAGTGGCAATAAAGCAAACATCAGATTCGATAATCATGTATTACGTATCATCGGAGCATAAAATATCGCATGACAGTTTTTTCTCACAGTATGATCTAGCTCGGCGGCTGCCTATCGGAATCAGATCGCCGGGAAACTCCATCAAATCGACGATAAAATTCGGCTTCAACAGTTTCGTTGGGAAAACGGAGCTAGAATTATCCTCGAGCATCGTATCTTTACTCATTACATTCTCCATCTGTCCAAGCTGACTCTTTCGTTCCACGAGATATTGCTTCAAAGGTTGCAGAGGCTCGTAAACCGTGATGAATTCCGGACAGTCGGCACTTCTATGAAGATACGGATGGAAAATGTCCTCCTCCACTGCTGATTTCGTCTGAATGAGAAAGTATATAACCACGCCTTAGTTCCACGTGCGAGACGATCGTTGGAAAATGATGTCGTACCTGCGGTACTGCTATCTCAACCCAAGCCTTTCCGTATTCTCCTCGCACCAAGGCGGTCGGCAAGTGTACCCTATCGGCGATCACTTTAAAGAGCAGGGCTCTCTCGAAGTACGAACCGACTCGAAGCATTCCAATCGGAATCACGCTGGTCTCTATGCTGTCCTTGATCTCCCTCAGGTGAATCTCTAATTGGTGATCGACGCACTTAATGAGAGGATCCGGTCCCGACATTTGTTGCACCACGAATTTGGCCAACATCCTAGCACGCGAGGCCACGTAGTTCACGTTCACCACTCCTTGCATCGTCTTCGACATCCTGCGTTTCATTATAATCACTATGTGCACCAGAACTGCATATTAGGACAGTTCTCTTACACGTTCTGCGACTCTGCAGCGATCAGTTTGCATTTGAACAATTCTATGTATTCGTAGAGCTGAGGATCGCACGGGAGTCGACCGAACTTCGAATCCATCGTTAAGCTAATTATCTCGGTGGACAAAAAGACTCCTCTCCTCTGAATACTCTCTGTACTCGCCACTCTGAGGTCTAAGAAGAGCACAACTGTGACGTGTACAATTCTAAAAGAGAATAAGACGAGCGAACACTGTACTTGACAGGTTTAACTTCGAAGAGAGTCCTTCGTCGATGGTCGTCCGACGAGGCCGAATGCAGTTCACCACGTAAATAGGTTCTCGGGGACAGAATTTAAACCGGAAGATATCGTCCAATATCGGGAACCTGATCGAAATTAATTATTAGACCCCAGCCTGGATTTTTATTATTTTCAACGATATCGTACTGGCACACGTTCCTTCGAAGTACGTAAAATCCATCCCTGGTAACGTCGTGCAAGGAAAGTCGTCCGGTAAAAGCAAACTTGATCGGCAAGTGCGACACGAACAGGGCGTCTATGCAAGTATCCCAGGATGGTACGGCTCTCGCAGTCGACCGATTCTTCAGCATGCTGCGATTTTCAGACGAAGCCATTTTCAGATTCTTAATTTCGAAATTTCAGTCGGTGGTTCTCACTAGTGAACGTATCTGGCCGAGACGAACGCGTTCGCTAGGACCGGATCCATGCACAGTAATTGAATCAGTTGAGCGGCTGCGTTCCTTATCGGAATAGATTTCACGTCGCACAGTAGATTGCTCAATTTATCCGGACCTCTGACTCGCAGAAACTCTTGCCTGCCGCTCTTATCCACGCAGATCACCGAAAGAGCATTACAGCTGGCTATTTTGAAGTCGCTCATCGATATGCAACTCAACTGGCCATCGAATTAGCCCCAGATTTAAAATAAGAATGTACTCGATTAACAAAGGAATCTCGTTAAGATATACTTCGAAAGATGCGCAGAGGGCGTCGATTATATCCGTGGTGATGACAGTGTGCTTGAAAGCTTGATTCCTCGCGATCGTAACGATGCACTCAACGGCGCCGACTAACATCTCAGCAGGCACCTTTTCCGATCGCCTCAACAGCCACAACAGATGATTCTGATTACGAACGCCATGTTCTAGAGATATTCTCTACCAGGATAAACGGGCAACGTTACCTGTCCCTGAATATCCAGAAACTCTTGGCAGTTTTTCACGTCGCACTTCAGCAGTTGATTCAACGCGAACAGGGCTGCTTGCCTGGCCGACCACGTCGCGTTCTCATTCCTCAGAACGTCTAAGCCACAGATCAATCGTATCAACGATCAAGGTACTTCCAGTAAATTGAAAATCGTACCCAGAACGTTTTTCACGCAGTTGCTGGCAGTTATCTCCTTCGCGGCTTGATTGTATAGAGTCATCATACCGATACCGTGGCAACTGGTCTCGTATATATCAGCCTGCACGCTGCCAATTAACGTTTGCACCAGGTAATCGACGATTCCATACATGTACAGCGCCTTCTCGTGTAAAAAATTGTGCTGAATACAGTTTCTCAAAAGTAAAGTTTTGAACATGTCGATCGGCGTACCTTCCTACCCCTGGACGTGTGCGACAGGCAAACGGCCACGTCGAGGGCTTCCTTGAAAAGCGTCGGATCCGACGCATCTCCTAGATACTTTAATATCTCTTTGATGCCGCCGATATCGTCGAAATATTCAACCGTCCTCGGATTGTTGCAGGCCAGCCGTAGAATCTCCAGGGCATCGGTATGAACGTCTTCGTATTCAACGTTCTGCATCAACACACGAACGTGTTTTACTCATTCGAAAGCTGGTAAAGAAACCAGAATGTCTAACGTTTAAAAACTCCAATAGGGCCTGGAGACCGTTCGTTCGCCGGAAGTGCTCCTGCACATAATCGTCCTGGTTTCTGCGAACCAAATCTCGCACCACGTTCAGAGCGAGTTTCTTGATCTCCGGATACGGTGAACCGTAAAGAGCGTATACAATCTCCAAGTTGAAGTTCTGCAATTATTTTTCATTTCACTACTTGTTGAACGTGGAATGGAGTTTCCAAGAGAACCTTAGCCTCGATGACTTTCTTGGTAGCCACAGGATCTTGTAACAAATTGTATATTATTTGCAAAGCATTCTTCTTCACGTCTGGATCCGGCGATTGGATTCTGTCGTAAAGGAAGTTCATATCCGAGCACTGCTTCAACAACTGTGCCGCGCCATATAAATCGTTCGAGATTACCGATAGGATCAATGACGAGAATTCTTGCATGAACAGGTCTTCCTCGTTGATCAGGACTCTGGTGAAGTGCGGGATGTAATAATCGGAATCCAATAAGAAATTGCGGACATTGGGGATCGCTACCATCTCAGCCAACAGTTTTGTTGCGAATCTGTTCGGTCAATTAAATTGCTATATAAGAAGTAGAAAGGATACAGCGAACCGAATAAAGAGATGAATCCCTAAAGTCAAAAACCTTCGAGTAAACAAGTCCTCGTGCGTGATCAATGGAATCACGCTGTCTACGATGTCCAAATCGAACAGAACTTCTAAGTTCTCCACAGATTTCCCGGCAAACTTTGCCAAAGCGGCCGCCGCGGCTAAGAGGATCGGTTTCTCATCGCATTGAAGCAACAGTATCGCAGTTCCAGGATATTTTGCCTCTAGACGAAGAGGATCGAACTGGTTTTTCGTTTGCTGTTCGCGATCCACTCGGTCCTTGCCAGTCTCCACACATTTCTATACGCGATGCAAAGTGTTCCTTCATTTGGGAAAGAGACTGGGACAAGCTCGTGGTTCTCTAGCGTTACCTTTCCACGTTTGGGTCCCATGTTGCCTTCACCGAAAATGCCCTATTATTTATGGTTACCATAGTTCGCGGACCTCTGAAACGGACGCCCATTACGATATCTAATGAGTATCGTTTATCGTTTCAAGTTTCGCGTCGAGTAAGTATACTGAAACTAAACAGCAACTACGAGCGATCTTTCATTTCCAGCCTTTTGCTTCGCTACGTCTGAATATTGGAAAAAATAAACTTACTTTCAGAATCATTCCTGCTTCGCAGTCTCTCATTTGTTTTACTTAGATAGTCACGCTTTCGATTCATCCTGTTATCTGAATCTGTTCTGGAGATACAGGCTTCCGAAATTTAGGCTTTCGACCATGCTTTCGGCACAGTGACCTAGTGTCAACTCGACCGGTGAGTCAACCGGTCAATGTGCGAACACTGCGAACAGGACAAGAACAGCGGCGCCGAAGAAATTGTGCTTGTCTTTACACGACGATATCTCCTGAACAGAAAGTTGGCTTAAAATGAATCAAACGGCATTTTAAAGGAGGAGCCTTGATGTGGATGATGGGAAAAGTCGATTAACCACAGATAAGGAGCGCTATAGACTGCGAAAGAGATAGATTGAGCGTAGCATGTAGCATCGCTTATTGCATCTATGAATCATATTCTGGACTTTGCTTGGGAGCTCGACTTTGTTCGACTTTGTTCGACTTGTTGATAAAAATGTCGACTGATAATAGAGGTTTGCTTATTTTTTCATTTTGTCCTAACGTCAAATGTGCAGTCTGCAGTCTTGTCGTATCGTGCACAGTGTATGAGTGCTTGGAGACGCTTTCGATTAGCAATAATTTCGATAAATTTTGAGAGTCAGGTGATCGGGCCTTGACATTTGCATGTGATAAATGTGCAAATTATAGTACAATCAAAATGAACACCGAAGAAATAATCGATTTCTCAAAATTAGGTAAGCGTAACAATATATTTTGTTCTCATTCCACAAGCTCGTTAAACGTCATTGCCAATTGCCATTTGTACATATGTGTCTCAATGACGATTAAATTCGTTCGCCACGATTCCTCTTCAAATTGGCTTATCGTACATTATAACCAAACGTACGAAGTAATATGACGTGACATCGATTTCATCTTCTTCGGATACCAGCATTTTTTTTTACGTTTCCTCGCTCATGGTGCACCTAAAAATAAGTACATGAACAGACGATCGTTATTCCAATGAACGAGGATCGAACGTTTACCAATATTTTGTAGAACCGACTATCCAGACACTGATAAGGAAGAGTGTGCAGGTTCGCGAGCATTCTTATTCGCCTTACAGTAAATTTAAAGTCGGAGCTGCAATACTGTGCGACGATGGGACCATTTTCGCCGGATGCAACGTAGAGAACGCCTCGTACCCTGTCGGGACGTGTGCGGAGAGAGCAGCTATTGTCAAAGCTGTGTCAGAGGGGAACAGAAAGTTCAAGGCCATGGCAGTGGCAGGTGAGAAGACGAACGACACTTTCACCACTCCCTGCGGATTTTGCAGGCAGGCCATCGCAGAGTTCGGCGATATACCAATTTATATGACAGGGCCTGAGCTGGGGAACGTACTGAAGAGTACATTGACGAACCTGTTGCCTCGTGCTTTCGGTTTGGGAAGTGTACAGACACAAGAATGAATTGTACAACGCGTAAGAGCTTAACGGTATACATACATTGGTGTAACATAAATTTAGAACATTCCCTTGACTTTGTTATTCGTTTTAATTCACCAAATCTATTTTGTTCGTTTGTCTCGTGACAAGACATTGGTTGATCTTATGAGTCAAAGTGTGCAGTCAATCGTTATATAAATTTTTAACGCACGGTGCAATGGTAAAAATTGAAATCGAGTCAGTTCTTTATACAATGAATACAAAGACAATCGGTAAGAAAAAAATATTGTTACTGTAGTCTTAGCTTCCTGAGTAATTCATTCTCTCTTTCAAGTTTACATAAAAAAATGTAATTGTTTACCGTGCGGCTTTCAACGTGCGCTCATCCTAATGTACATTGTACTTTATAAGCGGGATTATAACATGAACATTATATACAATCAATGTAATAATATAGCTTATATATGTACAGTATGCTCTAATTATAAGACGTTATGTATATAGTTATACCTTAATAATAAAAAATGCAAAAACAGGAACGAGACTGCGTATGATACATGTTCGGGTCCTCGCCTATCGGAGTTTAGATTTACCAGAAGGGGCACCTGTAATCAGATATCAGTGTCACCAGCGAGTTTACAGAATGCGTGCAACGAATAATTTATAGGACATATCGTTCGGCCGATTTTCTAAAACGAAATAATAAATGAATACCATCCGATGTAGCATTGGCACAGATTCTCGTTGTTCGTAGCTTGCTGAATTAAAAGATCGACTTGGCGTTGGACACTGAGCGTTTCCTCGTGAGAGAAATCGCGTCCCGTTAATTTATCTCTCACTCGTGTTATAATGTCGAGAGCTTTTTTATTCAATGCCTCGGGTTGGTTAGTATCACCTGGAACAGCGTTCGTTTCTTACCTCAAATGAAACAGAATTGCGAAGATCAAACTGATTTACCTCCATTCTCGACGCTGCATGGCACTCCTTTCTTTGGTAACGTCGCAGCGAGAGAATCGAACACGTCGCTGTGCTCTTGATTGCTGCTGGCGCTCATCCCCTGGGTATCGGACCTCTTAATTTTGATTCTTGCCTTCATCGCGGCGTTGTCCATTAACCGCCAGTTCAACAACGGATCGTAAACGAACGCTTCTAACACCGCCATCAAACTGTCTTTGTTACGGTGCAACACGGACATCACGGATTCGCAAGTTCTCCTATACGTGCCCTCGATCCCCGTCACTTCCATCGCGTTGATCAACATTCGCGTTAAACGAAACGGTATCTTTTCCGGGAACTTCTCGCGGGTCATCGCCACTTCGAAGCAATCGCCGAAGTCGATGTGCAATATCTTTCCGCTTAAACGATCCAACATCAGATTAGACGGGTGCCGGTCGCCGAGACCGAGGATATATCCAACCATTGACATAACGGCGAGAGAGCGGGTATAATTTGTCCGACGATCGAACCACACCTCGCTCGAGGGCGATTTTAACCAGAGCAACCGCGCCAAATCGTCGCCGTGCGTGTGCTCGAGCGCGTGTTCGAACACCTCGACTTTCTGCATCAGCATTAGATGATCGTAACCCGGAGCCATCTGCAAATCGAGTCATGATTCTATTTCGTCGTTCTAATAAATATCGTCGCCAATAATATCTATTGATACTTACTCTTAACATTATCTTATGTTCTATATTTAACAATATTTTCTTCTTTTCCCTGTAGTCTCTGATCAACGTGTGTAACGTGTCACAATGTGGTACCCAGCCGATGAGGCCACTGTTCGTAGACAGTGGAATCACAGCATACCTCTAAAAATCAGATTTAATTCGTACGAAGCATCGTAAAGAGACAGTATTATAAAGATTGACATGCTCACTTGGATCGTAAGATTTCTTCTGAAAGTGTCTGGGTCGTGCAAAAGCAGAGTATTGACTAGACCAAATAATTGCATCACTCGTTCATCTTGTCTGAGATCTTCGTGCCCTTTTAGCAGGAACATGTAATCCTTACCGTTGCTGCCTGCGGATATTATTCTATCAGAACCACGATCCTAGTACATCATACGCCGAATGTAACAACGAGTTTACCCTTTATACACAATTTTCGCGGTCGCTGTTTGCTCGTTATCACTTGCATGGAACTATGTATACTAGCTATCCTAACTATAGGCTGGCCAGGACTGTAGCTTCCCGGCACGGCCAGTTCTAAATCTCTGCAGAGTAGCAACTTCGGGCTGACGTACTGCAGCTCCAAGCTGGTCAGCTGTGGCAATTGTCGGGATATCCTTCTGAACACGTGGTAGTACAGATCCCAGGCCTGGTTCAAGTCGCGGACGTTGCGCGAGGTCTTATACCTGCGACACCATTCTTGCGCCTCCATCAAGTCCCTCCCGTAAGCCTGGTTGAACGAGGTCTCCTTCAAAGTCTGCGGACCTCTCTCCAACATCGCGTGCAGTGGTTCCAGCGTGTCGAACATCCCCCGAACGTTCCTCTCGCCGAAATACAACCGACTGGCTTCCTCCAGGCCCTCGTGCCACAATTCGTGCCAGAGAATCGCGACTCGGATCAGTTCGTCGCTGGCCATTATCGCCTGTTGCACCAGAGTCGGGCTGTGCTCGCACATACTTTTCAAGATCTTATTGGCAGCGGTCTTCCTGGCAAGGCTGGCGCTCTTCGACGCGACGGTCAATGGGTAGACCAACGCTTGGGGATGGGTCTTCCCGATGTCTATCAAAAGATGATGTATGCATCGACCGACCAAAGCCCTGGGCGTGTCGATTCGCGCTATAAGCTGAGGGATCACTTGCAGCCAGGTGTTGATCTTTATCATCCGAATACCTTCTGCGATAGCCTCGTACACCTCGGGCCATTGACCATAGTCGAACCATAACGTCAACAAACGAAGCGTGTCTTGTAAGGAATTGCCGTCAGAGAGACTGATAGATCTAAAGAATCCCTCGACCGCTGGCACGGTGAATCGGGATATATATTGAGAGCTGGAGAGATTGCTTCGATTCCCATTGGCGGGCGTACTGTCGGCGTTCGAATCGCCCTGCTGATGCTTGTAAAATAAAACTGTTTCATAGTTGGTGTACGCGAAGGCGTGCCACGCTTTGTACCAAGTGGGATCGTGTTCCGTGGCTGCAGCATAATAGGACAACACCGCCGGTATAGAATGTTCGTTAATGCCTTGTAAAGCTTCCAACCATTCTCCGAGCTTTAAGTAACACTTGGCGAGCAGCCTCTTTTTCGCTTCCTGTTGCTTCTCGTCTTCCTGACCATTGACCACCGACACAGTCGTCGGTTGCAAAGAGGTTTGCACGAATCTCTGCAGCTGGCTGTACGCTTCCTCGCGCTTGTTCGCCATCCACATGTGCTTGCAGTAGGCAAAAGTCACCTGGGGATGAGTAGTCGGCAGCGGTTGGTCTGGTGTCAACGACGGATCGGTTCCAAGCAGCATGACCAACGTTTTGTGACATAACATGAGGCTACCGTTCTTTCTACAGAGGCTACCGTACTTAAGCCACGTGTACATATCGTCCTGAGGCGAGACCACGAGCGTGTGAACTTGTATGATCCTCTGCCAATCCTCGACTATCCTTTGCCCACCCTGAAGCCTCTCCCACCACATCGACTTAATCGTGGTCCTTCTTTCCGGCACCAATTTGAACTGTATCACTTCCTCCAACTCGGCCAACTTCTGCACCTCCACCATTGCGTTGTAAGCCCTCTGATAGCTTTCACCGGCCATCGCGGTCAGTTCGGTGTCCAACAAATCTCTCGCACTGTCGATCAATTGATGAGCGACGTTGTACTGTTCGTCGTGGATCGCCAGAACGGCTCTGTAAAAAGCACCGTCTTGAGTATCTTTCGGTATCAGGGAAACGTATTTCTCCATGCTCTCCCACTGGCTCAAACCCCATGCCGCAGCCGCTGCCATCCTGGCCATTCTCTGTTTCGTCTCGTCCGCTTGTTGCGACCACTGCTTGGTGGCCACGTCGTGCAGCTGTCCCCATTCTCCGAGAGCTTCCAAGCAACGCATCTCCCCTAAGGTCGATTCCACGTCCGTCGAGTTGCCTTCCAGTCTTTCTCTATACAACTGCAAAGCTTTGTCCCAGTTATGCAGCTTCTCGTACCATCGAACTTGCACCTTCAAATCCTGCTGATTACTCTGGTTCATAACGTATTCGAGTAAACCTTCCGCAGCCTCCTTCTGCTGAAGTTTGTTGTTGATAGAGATCAACGACTCGAACACGTTGCTGTTCCGACTCTTATGGAATTCGTCCTCCTTGTAATGCAGCGCTTTCGCATAAGCTCTGCAGTGCATCGCCCTCTCGCCTAAGATCTTGTTGTCCAAAGGCAACGGGCCTTTGTCGCAGTGCTCCATGAACTCGGCCAAGTTCAAAATCGTCTGCGTTATCTCTGGTAGATCGGGGACCATCAGCGCCTGTTGTAACGTCTGAATAAGCTCCGTTTTGTAAGTATCGTCTAGTTCGGTCCAGCAAGAGACGAACGCGGCGTTGAATAAGTCTCTGGGCAATTGGGAATAAGTTTGCGCCAGTGCCCAGCAGGATCTCAACGCGGGAGACGGGGATTCTTTCAGCAAACCGATCGACAAGCTCCTCAACCATTCCAGCCAGTCGTCCTTCGAGACTCTCCTCGTAGCCGTCCAAGCTTTCTGAAGATTCGAAGCCGACACGTGTAATCGTTTAATCGTGGTCGTGTCCGACGAAGTAAGGGACAAATCGCGGTTCTTGTTCCTCGAGTGTCGGTGTCTCATTAACAGATAGTCTTCGCCGTCAGCGACGGTGGTCTCTGTCAAAATTTTATCGATTAGAACGTCGTAATGCGAATTAACAATCTTATGCTTCGTCATAACTTTTTGTACTAATAAGATAAAGATCTGATATTTTTTCCCTAATTGTATGACCAGCGCGCAGAGCGTGTCCATCGCCATGTTACGCAGTTCTGGACACTGATCCAGCGTTCGTACCAACGGGTGGACGATTCTCGACGCGAAATCGGTGAAGTCCAACGTATCGGCCAGATGGTCGACGGTCTCTAGGGCCACCTTGTTCACGGTTATCGGGCAATCGGTCGCGTGGAACAGTTTCACGATCGGCGGAAGGACCAGGTGAAGGTAATTGTCCAGATTGTTGCCGAACTTCTGCAACGCCTGGAGAAGCTTTACAGTGACCGATCGGTCTTTGCTCGTGTCGTGCATCAACACCCTCAATATCTGCGGCATCAACTGCGGAAGGTAAATCTTGAATTCCGCGCCGAGCGCGACGGCGATATGCTCGACCAACAGTATCAACGTGCTCTGCAACGGACTGTTCACCGTCCAGAATTCCTTGATCAAATTAAATATGTCGTCTAAGTAATTCCTGATGTGCTGCTTCACGATCGCGATCAGAATGGCCAGCTGCTGGAACAAGTACTCGCGAAAGTTCACGTCCGCCGTGCGCACTACGTTCAGGAAACAGGGCATCACCTGCGAGATGTACGGCACGCATTTGATCCCTAAGCTCTTAAATATGAACGTCACCGCTTGAACCACCATGGTGTGATGTTGCGACAACGTCGGATCGCGGATTATCCTCATGAGCGTCGCGATCGCAATGGCCGGGTAATACTCTTCCAACGTCGACGAGGACATGTTCACCAGCATCTCGCTCGTGGTTAAATCCTGGGTATTCTCGGTTTCGCTTTTGGTGTCTGCCATGGAAGTCAGGGTGTCCAATTGAGAATCGATCTGACCCAGGTTCATCTTGTGTTTGTACGGATCCAAGGCACCTAGCAGTCCGAGAACCCTTATAGTCTCCCTCCTGATGATTGGTTGTTGCTCAGTTTTCAAAAAATTGATCAGCACGTCCAGCAACGAAGGATACTGCATGTACGGTTTTACCACGTGCCCCGTGCTACCGACTAATTGACCGAGAACCCATAAGGCCACTCCTCTCTTCTCCGGGGAGCTCGCGTCGACCAGCATCTCGAGCAATATACTGAGAAGCTCAGGCATCCACTGCTGCATCTCAGCACCGTTGACCTCGGCCAAGTCGCCGATAGCTCGCAGTATGGCTAATATCACGCCTGGGTTCGACTCGGCTTCCTTCAATTTCGGCACGAGAACTTTCAAGATCGGCTCCATGTACGGTCGAATCAATCTAGGCGCGCTGACGACCAGATGGTCCAACATCCGCGCGGCCTGTTCCTTGTTACGACCCATGCCCGAGTGTTCCAGCTCCGTTAAAAATTGTATAAGCGTTTTCCGAAGGGAGGGCATCACGTACGCCGGATTCATCGTGCTCAATCGTCCGATCGTTCGGATCGCTAATTCTCTGATCTCGAACATCTCGTCGTTCATCGCGATGAACAGCGCCGACAGATTCTCCGCTTGCGCTAGGTGGATGTCGAACGAATCGTCCATGGAAGCTAGAACCCAGAGCCTGACGTCGGGATCTGTGTCCGTTATGCCTACAACAAGCAATTTCCCAAGAACGGTAGACACCGTGTTAGTGACCGTAGGCCCGGGTTGGTTCAACGCTAATCGTAACAATCTCGAACACGTTCTCACAGCCTCCAGTCGTACCTCGGCTTGTTCGGACGTGAGGAAATGATCGGCGCACCGCCTCACGAATTGCAACAGAGGGTTACCGTCGAAATTGAACGTTCCGAGAGTCTTCAACGCTAGGACCGTAGACGGGATGTCCACTTCGGTCGGCGGGCCAGACATGGGACTGGTCGCGGTCCACGGAGCGCCGGGGTGCCTCAGCGGTTTCTGCATCAAAACTTGCGACATCATTCGCAAAAGCCCTTGAGATATGTCGGGTTTCAACGATGGGACGCTGTGAGCCAGCTCCCTGAGAGACATCGTTAGAATAGGGCTCAATCCAGTTTGGAGCATCGGTTCTAACAGGTCCTTCACATCCGCGGCTATAACTTGTTTTACCGCGTGACCAAGCAGAGTTATGCAGACGAACACCGCGGGCTCCAAAGATGCTCCGCGTTTCTTCGTAGACGTTTCCTTGGAAGGTAGCAGGCTCTTGATCACTCCCATGATCATCGGGAGGAAAGGGTTTATCGCATCCCCCACTGCGACTGCTATAAATCCTATCGTGGTGAACGCGGCGTATCTGTCTTTCTCTCTACTGCGTAAAGTCATCAGAAGGTAGACCAGCGACTCGCTTAAAGGCTCCTTCGTGAATTTCTCTTTATTAAACGCCGCGAGTCTAGGCAATAGCATCATCAGAGCATGTTGGATGTGCGGGTTCCTGGACTTCCTCTGATTCATCACGTCGAAATAGATATCGTCTAATCTCTCCTGCATCAAACAGCGGCAGACAGCGGACTCGTGCGCTGGATATAACGTTTGCTGCGAGCTCGAGGAGTTTTGAGAGGAGACCGACCATTTGGATACTATCGTCGTCTTCAATCGGGGCATCAACGATAATATATCGTTCTCGTTTTGTTGAGTGGAACAGTTCAACCGTTCCATCAGAGCTTCGTAGTTTCTCTCCCACTGAATATTGCTGCATCTAAGTAATTCGTTTAATATTAACAACGAACCGTGTATTCTATCGTCCCGGTTCACTCCCTTCTCTCTGGTGTACCCCTCCTCGAAACCCTCCACTATCTCGTCGTAACACTGTTTATACCATTGCGACTTGAGCATCTGTTTCGCCGTTTCTCTCTGCGCAGTCACGACTAAAGCAGCCCTCAACGCTTCTACGGCACCTTCTCTTATCACAGGCTTTGGATCGCGTATAGCATTAAATATAAGTTCGAAGAACGGTGTGACTTGTTGAAAAAAATATGTAGGCATAGAAACGGCCAGTTCTCTCAAGACGAGAACAGCCGCGTGCCTTTTTCCTTCGTGTCTGTCGCCACCGAGCCATTCGAAGGCACGCTTCACTTCGAACTCTACGTACTCCGCCGTGTAAGTACCAGAAACTAACGCCAGTTTACCAACTGTTTTAGCAGCTAATTCCATAACGCCCACATCGTTCGAGGGCAATAAATTCCTCAAGTAATTCGCGAATCTTATCGTCCTCGTGTTGATGTTTCCCACGTCAGCTCCGATAAGGCAAACTATGGCTAAGATTCCTCCCTTCTTCTCGTTCACGTCGGATCCTGACACCATCTCGAATATATGGTGATTGAATTCGTCCATAAAAGCAGTGATCTCTTCCTGCGACACCTCCCGCAGTTCCGTCTTGACGTAGAGACACAGGTCCCTAGCCGCTTTATTACGTGCCTCTTCATGTCTTGATTTGAGCCTCTGGACGAACTGTTGTACGAGCGTACTCGACATCGTTAAAACTTTACAGACGCCGATTTTACAACATTAATTCTAGAAACCTTTTCGCAATGATATCTATAACAGACAAGAAGATGGGGAAATAAACGTGACGTCTTCGAACGCCGAACAGGGTTAAGGGCAAGAGTAAATCGGTGCTCTCTCTCCCATACCTATCTGACATCACACGAATTTCCCATTACGGCACAACGTTTTCGTGATTGTCATGACTGGTTGAATTTTCTTGGCGAATAAAGTTCCAATGCATTTCTTATCACATTATCACGGCGAGTCGTCTGTCACCTAAATCTCTCATGTTTTCGACGAACGCTCAGCCGATCGCGAGTCGCGTATAGGAATCCACGAGCCAAGACCTGTGTGCCATACACGCACGAGCGACCGGTTTAATTCAATGCCATTAATTCTGTGAACTTCTAGCGATTATTAGAAAAATAACGATACGTTCTTCTGAAGAACTTATCTCAAGTATACACAACCTCTACGTTGGTTAACACAGTCTGTTCCAACTAAATTGTGCGCTTTCCCCCACTCGTGCACGCGTGCACTATACATTCGCTGTTATACTTCGATTCGAACAAGATTTTCCATAGACAGCGAGCATCATTTTTAAATCGTACAATGTGTCGTTCTTCAAAGGTAAAATAAGTATTTCGGACGTGAATGCAGTATCGAATTGATATTACGTCACGGGATTAAAATAAATGCGGTATTGTAAAATCAAAACGTATATTTGCTCCTCTTCGAGTGTTGCGATGATGATACGATGACGATGAGTAAATTACACTTTTAATTCTATACAAGTTATGTATAATCACATAGGAGGCAAATATATAAGTTGCACTTGCAATACAGTAACAGGAATAATCATATGAGAAAAGGTTATGCTTAACTCTGAGTAAAAGTGAGTGTTCCAGCATTAAATTACGATGATCGTACGAATTCATTCATATCGTTCTTCTAGCCACGTGACTGTACTATTACATATTTCTTCCTGCACACAGCTGATCAAAAGGAATCTATAGCTATGGAATACAAAAACTTATTGTCGATAAATATAGGAACCATTTCAACGCACGTTTTATAAACAGAAGCTAATTGAAAATATACATTGCACAGTGTTAATAGATTTAATACATTCGACTGATGTATTATTCATTTGAAAAGTGTCATAACCTGGGGCGGCCGAGGATGATCGACGAGTCTTAATGACTCTTCATTTTGTGAATAACTTAGTTCATAAGTCGCTTGAAACATGACACTGATCTGGAGATTATGCGTGAGAAATTTTGCTTTTCAAAAAGTGAAGTTCTCTAAATCGTCCATCGCCCGTAGACAATTATTTTACACGTGTTCATCGCCGTCGATCAGGATCAATGGGAAGAACAGCGTATTCACGATTCTGAGATGTCACGGGACGAGTGCCGTAGAAGCCAAGAGTTTAAACGCTTCTGTACGAATTGCTGCGAAGCGGAAAAGAACGTCAGAATTGAAAAGCCTGATCGCGTTAGCCGTTCCAGAGAAGTGGAGACTGTCCGGCGCGATCACTTTTCTGATTATTTCGTCCGCGGTGACGATGGCAGTGCCGTTCTGTTTAGGAAAATTGATAGACACCATTTACACGACCGATAAGAAGGACGTGGAAAAGGATTTGAATCGACTATGTGTCATTCTGTTCGGAGTATTCCTCGTCGGAGGCTTGTGCAACTTTGCCAGAGTGTATCTGATGTCCACCACTGGACACAAGATCACGCAATCTCTAAGAAAAAAACTATACGCTGCCATCCTTCGTCAAGAGACAGCAATGTTCGATAAGTGCAATACAGGAGAATTTGTTGGCAGATTATCTGGTATGCGACGTTTATCGAGGAATTGTCTCTTCTGCTTCGCTTTCACTTATCAATTCTCTGTTGATTCCAGGAGACACGCAACTCGTCAGTCACGCGTTGACCAGTAACATATCTGATGGATTGCGATCTGCCTTCATGAGCATCTGCGGGGTATCAATGATGTTTTACACCTCCCCTAAATTGGCGATACTCGGTTTAGGGATAGTGCCCCCGGTGGCTGGCTTGGCCATAATATGCGGTCGTTTCTTGAAACAGATCTCCAGAGACATACAAGACAATCTAGCAGCGTTGAACACGATAGCCGAAGAGAAGATAAGCAACATAAGAACGGTGAAGGCATTCGCCAAAGAAACGACCGAAGCGAATTACTACAATTCCCGGTCGGACAAGGTGCTTGAAGCTTGTACCAAGGAGAGTTTACTCAGAGGAATGTTCTTCGGGTTAACCGGATTCTCCGGGAACGTTATCATACTTTCGATTTTGTATTACGGCGGAGGCATGGTCTCCGATTCTTCTCTAACAGTTGGGAACTTGAGCGCGTTCCTAATGTACGCCGCGTACGTGGGCATCTCGTTGAACGGATTGTCCTCGTTTTATAGCGAGTTGAACAAAGCGTTGGGCGCGAACACGCGGTTAGTCGAGTTGCTCGAAAGAGAGTCGATGATATCGACGCAGGGTGGTAAAATCCTGGATAAGCCGCTGTCAGGTGATATTCAGTTTCAGAACGTCAGTTTCGCTTATCCTAGCAGAGAGAGTACATGGGTTTTGAAAAATTTCAGTTTAAGTATACCGAAGTGTATGGTAGTCGCTATCGTCGGAGCGTCAGGTTCCGGAAAATCTACGGTAGCCTGGCTCTTATTGAGACTCTACGATCCCAATTTGGGAACCATACTTTTAGACGATCATGACCTTAAGTCTCTTGACCCAGTATGGGTGAAATCGCAGATCAGCGTCGTTTCTCAGGAACCGGTGCTCTTCAGCGGCACGATAAGAGAGAACATATTGTACGGCGTCGAGGATTCGGTGAAGTACGACGTGGAGAAAGTCGCGAGCAGCGCCCACGTCCTGGAGTTCACGCGGAACATGCCGGACGGTCTAGACACCGTCGTGGGTGAACGGGGCATCACTCTTAGCGGTGGACAGAGGCAGAGAGTCGCTATTGCCAGAGCTCTGATAAAGGTAAACACTTCGGAACGACGATCGTAGGATTGAGTGTTAATATTTTGGAATTGCATTGCTCGTAGGAGCCTAAAATTCTGATCTTGGACGAGGCCACGAGCGCATTGGATGCCGAGAGCGAACACTACGTGCAAGAGGCTTTAGAGAAAGCTGTTCAGGGACGGACCGTTTTGACCATAGCTCACAGATTGAGCACGATTAAAAACGCGGACAGGATCGTGGTTTTAAACCAGGGCCAAGTAACGGAAACTGGGACGTACAAGGAACTCATGGGCCTGAAGGACAGCTACTTCAATAAGCTGGTTCAACACCAAACGTTCACGTAGATTTTGCTGTTACGCTAATTGTTGCTTGCTGTATAATAAAACTGTGTGTGCATATATGTACATATTGGTAAATGCTTCAACGGACCAAACTAACGCGACAGAGGCGTATGTAAACGGATTGAAAACCACATTTGTAATAAATAGTTAATAAATTTATTATTTAATTTCGGAAATACAATGTGTTATTCATTAATCCTCTAATCCATTAATCATACTTCGTGACGCCTTAAGAAATCTGTAATAAATAACACTACAAAAGCATCCGCACGTTTAAGGATGTATTGGCTATATAGTCAATACTAAAAGTTCGTGTACCTTAGAAAAACGCATTTCCTATAATTAAAAATAGTGTATTCTTCTTCTAATTTCGATATTTAATGAGTTAAGTATGATTATTTGGTATTTTATTGATG
>NW_017179946.1:113564-177074 GCF_001652005.2 Ceratina calcarata
GATGAATTTCGACGTATTAAAATAAATTTGATATAGAATTCGGTGAAAGATCCAGATATGAAAGTCAGAAAGCGATTAAAACTTTCGTTAGAGGTGTAAGGCAGGTATTATAAACAATCCCACTTTGGTAATAATTTTTTAATATATTTTCCTATAAAATAATGTACACTGCTATTTTAAGTTATGTCAATATTTTATGTCATCGATCTATCGTCGTCTGTATTTAAGTTAGTTCATCCTCGTTCACGCTACAATCATTTTCCTTGTTTAGGATGGAATACCCCCTAGACTTGAAATTATATTTAATGAAAATACATGACCAGAAGCAAGCCGCGTTGCAATTAAACTAGGTATTAAACTCGTCAAATTATACGGGCCCGTTTAATCGGGACGAAATAGGACTAAGGGGGAGTATATCAAAATTCATTATTATCATTCGAAATTATTAATTCAGCTATTAGATCTCTATCTGGGAAAACAGAGAAAGTGCTCGCAGAGAGCAACGTCGTTCCTCTAAATGAAAAAGATAATAGTTTCTTTCTATTCTCGCTACGTGTTACCGTTTCCTCTCCGTATAGGAGATATTTGTAACAAAGGCATTCGCTTGTTGATTATAATTTGGATCGTTAAATGAAGTCTGTGCATCTATCTCGACTACACTTAACACAATTGGAACAGGTTTCAGTCATCATTGTGAAAATATGATAGGTATCGATCTCTCTAAAAACTGGAGCATTGCTCTTTTGCAATTTATCAAAATTTCGAAATATCTCTTTGCCCAATCATCGGTGTACCAGTTTAGGTCTCCATGGTTGGATCTCGACGAGCTCGCGCGCTCTTGTTCATCGACAATCGTGTTTCAGTGTAAAATTCCTGAATGTTACGTTTAAAATTGTTTCTCCGTTTATATATCACACGTTGCGTATATGTATATGTTTGTTTAAGCGCCACATTTGAATTTCATACGCTCCGATCAGACACAGCCACGTCCTAAGTATATAAATTTATCGTGAAACTTGCTTCTAAACATATTTGAGCGGAAACCCAAACCATGATGAAAACTGGTCGTTTAATGTTGTAATGTTCTGGGAATAGGCAGTGCTTTGCTTCCTGCAGGAGCTTAGAAGTTCGTACGAACAAGTCTCTGCGTACCTGTGACCCCCTTCTCTCAGCGGTGAGTGTAAAATCAGCGAAACGGAAAACAATGTGTATATAGGATTAGAGAATTCCTTCGTGAATCACCCAACGTTTCTTTTCGTACATCTTACATATCAAAACACTCGAAGGAAGTCGTACAAATCGATCGAGATACTTCTTCACCCTTGCGTCAATCATTCTTCTTTCTTTTCCTTTTTTTTTAAAAAAAACAAAGATGAATAGAATCTCTTTGTTACATGGTATTAACTTCTAGATGATTGTGCTGCTTCTTGTTTTATGGATTCATTGCCTTGCTGAAATTCAGATAACGTTTCTTCCTCGTCGACATCCATTAACTCCATTGCATCCTGACCCTTTTTACTCATAACGTTCTCTGTTACCGTTTCGTTATCCTCTACTTTGTTTAGAACAGGAGTCGCGTCGTTACCTTGTAGTTCTGCTATGGTGTCCTCAACTGGCATTTTTACATCGTTATCCGACTGACACGTCGCCATGAGATTTTGATTTTCTAAATCTTCCGAGACATCCGCGATCGAAGGTGTATCCTGGTTCGCGTTGACGGTGTGTATCGGTTCCTCTTTTGGTTCTTGGACTATAGGAATTGGGTCAGGTACTATAGATTTTATTACTGTGGTTTCGTCGGCCGCAACTTCCGTTATCGTCACACTTTCTTTTCCTCGATTACAGTTGAAATTCTCTGTCGCTTCGTCCTTCGGACACGGTTCCTCTACTACGGGCTTCGAATCTTCTTCTAATTCCATTTCTGTGCTCTGATCCTTCACAGTCTTTGGGTCCACAGGTTCAGGTGTATTCGCAGTTTCCTCCGTATTCGTAGCGTCCATGGGCAAAAATAAACTACTAGCACACTGTTCCGTACTGTTGGTCGTAGCCGTCTGTATGTCTTCTATGCTGTCGTTCTCCAAAGGCTCCTTACGTTCAATGTTTGAATCAGACGTATTAATAGCAGGCCGAGTATTTTCTACCTCGGTGTCTGACTTCAACGAATCGTCCAAATTTTCGTCAGTATTCAAGAGATTCTCAACAATCGGATTGACCGACTCTTTACTTTCGATCACCGTTTTAGGCTCGACATTCTCCTTGGATAATCCATCGTTGCTCTCACCAGATCCTTCGTGTACATGCATCGGAACAACTCCGATCTCCGTTTTCTCATTTACCTTAGAATTATCTACATAGAACTTTGATTTATTTTCATGGGATGTAAAATCTTTCGTCTGGAAAGTCGTCTGTAATTTTCTCGAGGGATCCACGTCGCTGCTGTCATTGTCCAATTCTAAGCTAGGCTGAGAGCTGGTATCTTCGTTCATCATTGCCTCCGAGACGCCATCGCTGACGATACCCGAAGTTTCAGGAACTATGGTCGACAGATTCTGTATCGTGGACCCTATCTGCGAGTCCTGGGTCTGCGCTTGAGAATTTAAATTGGTAACACCGGTGAACTCCGAAGCGGTCGGTATGAAATTAGATACAACGATCTCTGACTTGGAAGCCGTCGATTCTGTCTTCTCTTGCGAAAGTTCCTCTGTACCAAACATATTCTTTACTACAGTGGTGCTCGACACGACGGTGTGCAACAACGGCGATTCGTTCTCCACGTTATGCACGCTAATTGTAACTGTCGAGGAACAGTCCTTCTCCCAATACTCCATCTCTACGTCTTGAGGAGGCTGCGTCGCAGACGTGTCCTCATCCACAGATCCGTTGACCATGCCGTCGCCGTTCTCGTTCCTCCTGGCTATTGGCCCAGGTTCTCTAGTAGAAACAACTAAGATATTCTTCTCGATAGCCCGCATAAATTTGTCAACCCTATTGTATTCCTTACGGGGTGACGTCAACAGTTCGCAGATCCGTTGAACGGTGAACGGCGCGTTTGCGAACGATTCCAAACGTTCCAGGAGATTGCTCTTCATCGTGTCGTAATTGAAATGCTCGACGTTCGGGCAGGGCGTTAGATCGAGGCTCGGGCAGCTCTCGTAAAAGTCGGTCATTACACGGGTCAGCTTCTCTCTGAACAACGTTTTGATCAGCGACCACTGATAGACGGGGTCGCCGGTCTTTGCGACCCAGCATAAATAATCCTCGAGCTCCCGAGGTATCTCGGTCGGACGCAGTTTCTGAAATTCGTCCAGCGCCTGTAATACTTCCTCCAAATTTTCCATCTTCACCACCTGCTGCCCCCACCGCCTCCTTGTGTCCGTTAATTAATTGTACGTCCGTCGGCCTGTCCCTTTCGCGGCTGAATTTGTTAAAAACTGGCTACGGCGAAACTTCACGCAAGAGCCAAAGAAAAACGCAAACACACCGGGTACCAAATAGCAACAATGAAGGACGGGGGACGAACCAGGGCTGCCAACATCCTACGAGCTCAGACGAGCTGATCGAACGTGTCCACACTGACAGAACATTTTTGCCTAAACAGCGCCATCTGTTGAGGGGGAGTAGTATTAAATTTAGACACGAGATTTGAAGCACTTCTTTCCCACCATTGCTCACTGACCTAACGACGGGAGAGATCAGGAGAGACTGGGAGAGAGAGAGAGAAAGAGACTTCATCTATATGTTACATAGATTTATTTCAACATAGCTTAAGATTGAAATCTTTGATTAAACATTAAGATCTTGTAACATGTGAATGTACAAATAATAATCATTACGCCGAAGTTAAACAACACACTTTAATGTTCTCTGTTTCCTCTTTAAGCACGTTCTCTTCTTAAACAAATATGATTAAAGAATAATTGGGCATTCGAAAGTTCCATTCCTGCGTTTCATAATCAGTCTTATTAAAAATTGGAGTAAAAACAGATCTCTAAAAAACGATGAATTTTTTTTTAAAACGAAATATTCGTCGGATGTTGATACAGTCGAACCAAAGGATGCGCTCACTCTCAAATGCACAATTAAAATAATCAATAATTGAACACAATATATACAAGAAATAACACGGGCTGAAATCCATTAGAGATTGTTCTGTCCACGTGAAAATATCGCATCCTACACAAATTATAACTTAACGTCTCTTATGTATCATTCTGCGATGTCTAGCCATCGGAAAACTAGAGAAACACAGTTAATGAAAAATGCATTTACCTTTTTCACACGTGCATGTTGCAAAAGAATGATAAAGAAATGTATATCAATCGAATTTCAATGTACAAAGGGGACTTTCTTTTTCTTTAAAGACCTACGCATTTGTATATCTGAAGTTTCTCCGAGGTAACTCTACACTTTCTTCATGTTAATTAAATAAAATAATAAATTATAAAATAATATAACAGAACTATTGCACGAGCGTGTCGCATTTAACTAAAAATAAATATGTACGTATGTCTCTCTGTGTGTGTGTGTATATATATATATATGTATATATAGATGTATAATGTAACAAACAATGCTCTCGCATTTTTATAATATTAGAACTTGTACAATATGTTTAGTAAATGTGCACGATCTTAGAAAGTTAGTGGTCAATAAAGTTCTAATTTATACAGTTGCACTATGGAAAGAATCTGTTTGAAAGGTGATAAACTTATGTATAAATTGGCTTAATTAAAGGCTTAGTAACAATCATAATTCCACTCTACACAGTTTTGTTACTTATAACTATCGAATAGATCTGCTGCTGTTAGTAATTAATTTATAGTCAAATTGATATTACCATAAATTGGTTTTGCTGTTCGATATTTCTTGTCTTTCGATCGAAACTCGATTCATTTAAACATCAACCACCATCTTCTTATGTATATCTGTGTTACCAACGACCTGGAATCATATACGACGAGGGTTTCATACAATTGATCCTCCTTTCGATCCTCCGAACCCTCGTTACTTACAGAACAGAATTCCTCGAAGCTTATTTTACCGTCCTCATCCTTGTCAGCAAACAGTATTGTTTTGTCAACGATCTGTTGTAGCTGTGTATCCTTCAAGTTATTTCCTACCATCATTTTCAATACTTGGAACAATTCGCCGTTGCTTATAAATCCATCGTTATCCATATCGTAAATCCTAAAAGCGAATCTCAGCTTGCTCTCCTTGTCACCCTGAGTGAAATAAATGACGACGCATAGTAAGTAAATAGATCATCTTCTTTCTCACAGGAGCTAGGACAGAATTTACACATACCTTAACGCTGAACTGTGAAACGCCGTGAATAAATTCCTTAAAATCGACTTCTCCATTACCATCTGCATCGAATATGTCTATAACACGTTGCACTAAAGGATTCTGTTTCAATTCTGGCAAAGACATGAATTCGTCGATGCTCAGAGCACCGCTGTTATCCAGATCCAGCTTCCGAAATCGTTTACCCAGTCTTCTGATTTCATCGACATCGACTAAGAAATCAAGTCATATTTAGTCATATTAGTAAATATAAAAATGTAACAAAGTTTATTTCTTGTTACAATATTTATAGCGATCTGTAAACGTGTAAGTAAACATGTATAACACAGTGTCATGATATAATGTACTAGCAAACATGGTGGCTGATACTTTGCAGATGCTATGTTTAGTTGAAGATAAAAATAAGTCGGAGGCACGATATGCAAATTAAAGGGAAAAACGACAAATTTGTATCCAGAGAGAATTTACTTTCAGTATAGTTTCGTGTTAAAACGTTTTAAATCAAATTCCTGGCATCGTTTGAGCTCATAATAAATTACAACATCGCTCGAGCGTAAAAAGGCTCAAAGAAAAAAATAGGCTATTTCGCGGTAAAAAAATTCTATTCGATGTTCACTTACAATTGGAACATAGTTCCATAGGCAGCGAGCTTTCGTTACCCTGTAAAAGAAAAATGTGACATAAACATACACGATTTGTTTAAAAGAAGCCTCGGTTTACTTATAGCACGTAGTTAAGAGACAATAAATAATTATAAGGGATACGATGTTTTTCTTAGCGAAAACACTGATGGAAAGTCCGCGTATATCGTAATACACTACTTAATCGTTCGGACGAAAATGACTAATGAACGTTTTATACGTTTAATTACCATCGTAAGCTGCTGTCAGTTGATTTCTGTCAAAATTATATCACGAACCGTTAAAATTGATCAGCAGACAGTGGCCAGACAGTGGCAGACTTTATCGTTGCTGGCCACTGGGAAGTGGATGTAATGTAGGAAGGAAACTTCAAGGAGGTTTTTAATCCATGTAAAACGAGCGGCATGTTTTAATCAATTTACACATTCTACGAAAATCGTATTTATTTGGAGCACCTTTTTCATTTACATTATATACTGAAATATTTTATTAATACTAAAATATATTAATTATTGTGGTTATACTAATGTCACGTAATATTTGAAGCAAAATTCAGCCTCGTTCATGGCGCATGAATGTGTGTGCCACAACTGCCAAAAAAAATGGTGGTTCGTTTACTGATTATGTATTCGAATTTGATGAATATTTTAACTAAAGAACGTAATTATCCTATCGATCGAAAAGAAGGGAACATAGGATTCATTTATTAAGATTTTGAACGTGTGAATAACAGGAAGCTTTGTCTCCTAATTAGATGGTTAGAGCTTTCAAACAATAATGTGTACACGACACGTGTTTGTATACGCGTAGATTAAAAGTTCGTCGTGAAAAATCGTGCAATATTGGGATGAAAATGAACGGCGAAGACGACTGGGACGTGGAACAACATAAGACGGAACACGAATGCGACGAGCATTGGGAACTTAGACGTAAATTCTTGCTGGCACATAAGGATAAATTCCCGGAAGACGAGCTCGTTTGCTTGGCCCAGGTGTTCACGAACGTTGAATTACTCGGCTGCAGGTGAGTCCTGACTGCGTAAATTTGACGTAAATCAACGCACTGACGATGCATTTGTCTCAGGTATCCTAAGGAGACTATGCAGCTGATCGCTGAACTGGCCGAAGACATTGTCACGGAATATAGAGAGAAACAAAAGACGAAGTTACAAAGAACATTTGTGAAGGCTTCAGACGCTGCTAGTTCAAAGGTGAAAGGTATATCTAAGAACTGTGAGTTCTATATCGTGTACACATAAGCATGATACAGTTCGGAGCTTTAATAAATGATTTTGACGAATGATATTTCAGGAATCGATGCCCCGAGATCCTCTAGTACACCCACAGAATCAACTGGATACTCTACAGGATCTACGAGCACTTGTGACTCGAGTTCTCTAGACACGCCACCCGCAAAGAGAAGAAAAGTGGAAGACTGTCCGTTTGGTGATATCGTTATAGTCGAGAGGCCTGGAGATTTACCGCAACAAATACTTGCTGGCGCGATTAACGTATCGAGTGGACACTTGGAGTGGAAATTCGACAAAGTTGAAGAGTCCCAGTACGAATAATTCTTCTTTATTTCACCTTTCAAGCTGATCACGTACACGATACTCGTTTCCGTTTCCAGTAAATGCAGTATTTTTGTGAATACAAAGTTTTTGGCAGAAGCCTGTAGTTCGAACCAGAAGTCAGCAAAGAAAGAAGCATCTGTCGCTGCGTTGACTCAACTACAGAAGTATTATTATACAATTAAGGTTCGCAAGACAAAATCTTTTCGTATCTTTAGGTGCATTCGTTATCGTGTAATTCTATACATTTAGATCAAGCAGCACGGGGGTACAAAGGACATCAACGTCACTAGTACGTCGATGATGGACGACACAGTGAAAACTGATTCTATCTCCGACGATAATATTGGGAAAAAATTAATGAAGCTAATGGGCTGGACCGGCGGTGGTCTCGGTAAATCGGAACAGGGAATCGTGGAACCCGTTACGTGAGCATTAATTTCTGTTTCGTTCCGTTAAGATCGACGAACAAAGTTACGATCGACGATCTCGTATTTAGACTCAAGCAACAGATCAGTAGAAAAGGTCTAGGATTAAAGTCCACGTCCGACTCGACGAAGGATTTGAAGTATAAGTCTAAGGACATCATGAGGAAGTATCTCTCGGGCGATATGATGAACGACCTAGTGTTCTCTGCCGATTTTACGAACGACGAGAGAGCAGTGATTCATCAGTAAGTGTACCACGTGTAAACTGGTCGAATTGTTCTCTATTCCACGGAACCTGTTTGTTCGCTCAGGGTGGCTAGGCAGATGGGTTTGAAGTCGCACAGCTACGGTCCCAAGAATCAGCGGACGTTAATAGTTTCTCGTAAGGTCGACATAAAAGATTTGGTCGAAGAATTGAAACACCTCGGAGGAGCTACAGACAAGTATCAATTGATCGAACCGACCAACGAGTACGAATAAGGTGTACATATCTTCCTGCAGTAGCGTACAAATTCTGTGATGACGCACAGACGTCGACATATTCCGAATAAACTTTATTCATTAAACGACTTTTGTATTTAAGCTGGACGCTCTAATAAAACGATGTGCGAAACAAACCGAGAACGAATTATTTCCGTTGTTTTACTCGGCTCACGATCGATTAAAAACCGAGGATTGTTCGAGGGCCGGCAATCGATTGCTCTCTATTGCGCAACTGAACGAAATTCTGGTTTTCGAAATTTTTTAAATCGATAATCAACGATTACGCGAGCACGATCAATGTGGTCAGGTGCAATTTTAATTACCCGAAGTAAAACTGAAGAAACTTTCACTTTATTTAAATTGATCATCGCGCGCTGAACTTATTTCCAAAGAACATTTGTATTTTGTTTCAATCGACAGAAGTACAAAAACGTTAAGAAGCAAGATCACTTACAAGTGTACGGTACGTCGCAGTTTGCCGTATAATAAGAATGATGCTTTGGCAGTAGAACAATCAGAAGTTGAAAGTAACATAGATACAACGGCCTGTGTCTGGTGGTTTCTTGCATTTGTCTGCTCTGCTCTTTTTGTTCTTTTTTCGTGTACGTTTTTCTTTAATTACATCGTTCAAAGTCTTGACAATCAATGCGTTTATATGTATATGCGCTCTGTACACTTTCTTGAGTGGTGCACGAACATCTGGCAATGCTCGTTCACGCTACGTTACATTTTACAAAGAATTAGAGATGCTCCGTATTTGAAAAGAAACTGCAGGGTGTGAGAATTGCAAGTTTTGCCTCGTTCTATACAGGTAACCCTCTTAGTCGAATACTATGGACGGATTATTATATAGATATGTTCTTTTACAATGATTCATCATTTGTCTGATATCCTTTATTCAAACAAATTCCACATTCAAACTAAAAAGTAGTACGGATACCGGTTTTCAAACGTCCGCTGGAACTGTAATTTCGTAAAAACAGAATACCTATATATTAATATTAATAAAAACGTACGGTACTGGCCAAAAGTTTGGAATCGTTAAATGAGAAATTGCACAATTTTTCAACAGAGGAGGGAAAACGATACCGAAAGCGATTACAAATTTTTAGCCGATAGCGTGGAATGAAACATATAGATACGTCTAACGCTTAAAATATATATACTATGTAATACTTTACAACGAAACGCAATGGATTGTCATCGGTCGATCGTGTCGTACGAAAAATGAAGTGCGTTTTAAAGGAATAATAAACGCGCGTGGCGTGTACAAGCATTTCACTGGTGTTCCTTGCTCTCTAAAGCGATGGAAACATACCGCGCTGCGCGTCGTCGTCGTACGTCTTCGGTTTCGTTAATTTCAATTACCACCGGAGACGAACGGTCTTACTTTAAATGTAACACGTCGAAATTGAGGATGAGACGGTGGGGGTTGGTGGGTCTCTTGGGTATAACGTCGGAGACACAGTTTAGATCCAGAATTTTCGAAAGGATCAACGCGCCCGCGAAGCGGAGATTCGGAGCGCCTTGATCCTGCCTTCGAGGAGTTAGCCTTGATTTCCCTAAAGCTTTACACAAACTTCCCTCGGTATCCTGTCCTCGGTCCAGGCCCTACTTTGGACCGTAATTGACATTTAGAGGGAACACACCTGCTTTCTCTCTCTCTCTCTCTCTCTCTCTCTCTCTCTTCACCATTTTTTCTTCACTTCTTTTTATATACCAAAATATTATATCTACTATCTGATAAAAGTGACTCTTTTGTTGATATGTCATTATTTATATATATATAGACTTATTTAAATATATATATATATTATTAATTAGAAGATATGTCATTGATTGACTAGAAGATATTACGCTTAATAGGTAGAGATGCGTTTTTTCAATGTCACGCCGAAGTCTCCAGAGCGTAATCCACGTTCATCGTTCTCCGCAGACTGGCTAAAGATTTTCTCAAAGTTCATTTATGATCCTTATTTCGATGAGAGAACATGTAATAGATGAATCGTTTGAGTGTAAGTGGCTCTCTGAGAGAATTCGGCGATAATCACTCATCTCCGGATTAAATTACTGATATGTATCCATACTGATATGTTGTGTTTCCGTTCTCACCGTAATGAAAATATCGATACGTTATAGCACATCATAAATTATTCTTCGTCATCGTAATCTTCGTCAATCGTCTTAAGTATAATGCGCGTCATACCCTGAAAGAACGCGATACGATGCTCGATTTGTACCTGCTTCGCTTCTCGTCCTTAAAATATATAGAATATACGTATATATAGAATTACTTTTTCAACACACATACATGTATATGCGTGGTCGCGTGTACGTGTGTCCATGCTTTGCTTTCGCATTTTCTATCGTTAGATCGGTCGATTGCACAGCAAGAGAAATTGTACAAGAATTCAAAATGGACCGTGCACTCGATCTCGCTGCAACGTACATACGTCTCGAATGTGAAAGCTACGTAAGCGGGTTACAGATTCTTTTTGCATGTCGCATTGCGGAGTAGCATCGTGTAGGAATTGATTGAATCGCAGCATATGTGTAGAAAGGATCGATCCGAAACCCTTTCAATTGCGGTAAGGGCTCCGCATCGATCCTGCACAAAGTCGTCGCATAATAAACGTATCCGAGCGTGTTTCGAAACGAAAGAAACTGGACGCAAGTCAGGTATGTCTACGTATTTCCGTTCGGTACGTATCGGCGATGACTAAAACGAGTACAGGTATTTCGTTTGAGTGAAACCAACGCCTCTCTTTCTCTCTCTCTCTCTAACGATATCTACACCCTAGCTATCCGACCAAATTCCGATTCGTTACTAACGTGTTGCAATCAAACGCGTTCTCTCATACCTCAAGTATCAAAGTGATTCATCTCTCTCTCTCTATCTCTCGCGCGCGCGCGCTCTCTCTCTCTCTCTCTCTCTCTCACTCTTTCTCTCTCTGAAGTATATAATGGAAGAGGTATTATTCAAAATTTGTCTGATTGTCCCTCACTTATTTAGCTGTGGATAGTACGCGCGTATGCAATCGTGCGTGTTCGTGATAATACAGTATATTCAGCGAAGTATAACGCATTAATCGAAAACTGCGTGTGTCGATGAAATACCGGTGCGAAATCTCTAGACAATCTCGATACGAACGGGATACCGAAATCCGTAGGACTAATGTTGTAAATGCGCGGTACTGTACCAGCAGTAATCGACCAATTATGCAAGCATGTAAGAGTGCGACAGAGAAGTATATAATTATATATGCCTTGCCGATGCGCGAGTTTCATGCACGCGTCGTCGTTTAGTTACCACGAATATCACGAACGTTAGCCATCGAAGCGCAGCTTCGGTAATTAGAATAGAATAAAAAAAGCGCATGGGAGTCCGAGAACGAGCGAGAACCGACGCGTATACGCCGGAGAGGAAGATGGAAAGTCGAACGACGAGACTGAACGCGTTCGCATAAAAGAATTTCTATTTTCATCTGGTACCATAAACGTTTCAGTGTGGATTTATTTATCATCGATGAACCGAAATTACTCCTCCTTCCGATGATGATTGTACGATACGCCGTGCCCAATTAATATCGATCGCAGCCTCTGCGACGACCAACAGGGCGTTCAGCTAAAATATAATTAATTGACCTGGTAATTACTAAGCTCTCGTGTCGCCGAAGATACACGCGACTCTCCCTTTCCCTTCTTTCCATTTAGACTCTACGTCCTCCCTTTTTCCCTTTCCGTGCGCATATGGTAAATGTTAGAACACGTTCATTGAAGTAAAACGCGTCGATAAAGGTGCACAGGTATACAATAGCGTCGACCCTTGACATTTAACGAAAGTTTAAACGTTCAGTACTCCCATGCCTCTCTGTAACAATAGGTATCTCTCGTCTTATCTCGGTGCTCGCTCGGTGTTCTCTCAGTAGCAGGAACTAGGAGCAATAAGAGCAGCGTCCAAGAGGGAAGCGAAAAGATGAAAAGACGCTACAGGGACAGGGGTAGAAGGAGCGGGGCTAGGGAACGGGAGACGGAAGGAAACGAACTTGGCGGGGAACCTTTCGAAGCGATAAGATAGTCCGATTGTAATACGATACAGCCAACGTTATAGTGCCTCCGCGGTGACGTTCCAAGGGAGTGTGCAGTTCAGTCGAGGAAACCGGTCTTGACGAGCTTCTCCAAGAAGAACTTCACGTCCCCCAGCTCGGAGTCCTTGATACCGATCGACTTCAACATGCCCAGGTCGCCGTTCTCGACCGCCATGAACACGGAGCGCAAATGCTCCAAGTCGGAGCGCATCAGATGCAGGGCGGCGCCGAAGTCTTCGATCGTCTGAGATTCTACGAGCCAGGAATTAATTTCGATTAATCTTCCTCGTCGGAGGAGCGGTTCCTCGCGGCGGCGCGCGCCACGAACGTTCTGACAATTACCGGAAAGGGCTATAGCGACTCTATTGACTCCACCGAGCGGCTTCAGCGTGTCCCGTGCCTTGTTCCCGAACAATTTCTCAAGATAATTAGGACCATGACTAGCCAGCAAGGACTGCAGGAAGCTAGCAGTCTCCTCGACCGGTGGTCTTTTCGCTAAAACAAATTAGCACTTCTCCAAGTCTCTGTCTCTGAATGTGAACAAACGAGAAAGAAGTAGCTGAAGAACCGAACGGATGGTTCAACGAGCAGAGCTAGGAGTCTGGCGACAGCCGGTCAGCCAGGCAGTGGTACGGAACGAGCATGAATCAGACGCGGCTACACGCTCGATATCGGTTAATGCCGTACGGTCGTACGGCATGGAAACGGCCTCGTAACCTTGTACCTCCTTTAGCGTTACGCGTCGAGTCCTTCCAACCCTTCGCTTAAGATCAAGAAATCGAGGCAGAGAGGGAGCGAGGATAAGAGAACGTCGATAGAAAATAAGTATCGATCAAAGACATTTTACCAGCAGTACAAAGTCGCGAATCCTCGTCGTACCCATCTTGGCAGTCGGGCGCCCCGTCGCACAGATATTGAATCGAGATGCAGAGACCGTCGCCCGGACACCTGAACGGCTCGTACGGATGGCACGCGTCACCTGTAACATCGCGAACAGGCTCGCGCTTCGTATCAATTTTGTTCACATCGGAAATGCATCGTACGTGCTCTCCCGATTAGTGCTTGCCTCCGCGCGCGCGTGCTCGCCCGTTCGATCTTCGTGAGTAGCAATGCCTAAATTAGCATGCGACTACGTATCGTATCGGCTTCGTACCGTTCGAGGAACCTGAGCGTGCCGACTTTTACGCGCGACATTGGTCGTCGTCGTCGCATCGCCACGAACGTTTTCCATCGGATCGGTCAATCGAACGTTCAACGAATTGACAGACTCGACGTTTAATTGACGACGACTCGATCGCTACGAGAAGCCCGAACTTCGTCGACAGACACAACGTCGGAACCGAATGTTCACGGCTGTTCGACACGTAGGTGTACGAGGTACATAAATTCGCGGTGTTTGTCCGCTGAAAGGAATCCAGCAGCGGTAAAGTAACGTTTATTGCTTGGAGCCGTTTAGCATGTTGCATTGAATGAACAGAGACCGTGTCACGAGGATGAATCGTGATACGTTTAGAATACCACGTGGATTCAAATTGCCACTTAAACGATATTGTCACGTCAGGATTAAAACATACAAATTGTGTCGCGTAGATCGGGTAAACGGTGTTCCTTAACGAGCGTAAATAAAGGAACATGTACTACGTGCACCTACAACGGGACAGAAGAGATCTTAGAAAGATCGTATGAACGTAGAACGAATGAAAATTACGTTTAGACGAACGTCGAGCGAACCTGTCGAACTCTCCAGCCCGCGGCATCGTTCCAGGTCGCGCCAGTCGTCGGAGGAGGCCGAGCACAGGCTCGGTTGCTTGCTTACCTGTACGTTTCGTGTTGAAATGATCGTAAAACCGACTCAAGTCGATCGCCATGACGGCGCGCGGCAAAACAACGCAGGCACTCAGGGCGAGGCTAAGCGCGGCCACGCTGGTGCAGATTCTTTGAACCATCCTCGGCCTGCTAAACTACTCTTCCCGTGGGTGAAGCGAGCTAGCTTCGCGCGCACTGTCAACGAGGACACAGAGGGGCGAGCCGATTCCTGTGAACGATGCTCGGTGGAACGCGAACTCGTCGAAGTCGTCCCTTCCTCGAGGACCCGACCCGACCGACGACACCGTCCTGTAATATCAAAGTCGACGATCGCCGTGGCTGGCGCACCGACCCTTTCGTTTCGAGCGAGGAAACCGCGGAATGATACGATCGTTCTTTCGTCGTCCTCCTCCACCACCACCTTCTCCACTCGTCGCGTGCGATTCTTTTTCTCTCGTTCACACAGCCACCCTCCGTCTCTTTTCGACACCGAGTGTGGCTGGCTGGCGCGTGACGCGGGGTGTACAAGCACTGTGAACACACCTGCGTACGTATCGTCGACCGTCGTACACGCTATGTCCGACCACTCGTTACCGTCCCCACTATTCGCGCCGTCGTCAAACGCTTCGGTCGAGGGTTACGCAGAACGTGTTCCACCAATCGACTGGTGGGCCCCGGTGACTACGACCAATCCAGACCAGCCTGATCGAATCCTCACCCTGGAACACCCACGCACCTCTTCCTCTGCCACGTCGCATCGATTTCAACCCCTTCGTGCCCGTAACGTAACTTTTGTTTATCGTTACAACGGCACGTTCAAGCGGCAGGGGTAGCATGACGAGCTCGCGCTGGGTCACCCTTGGGAATCGGAGGGTGTAACTGCCGGCTCGGTAAATTTCGAGGAATCCCTGGGTTCGATCGAGTCGACACTGACACGCGATACGTTTCGTTGGAACGATCCTTTTTCCTTCTTTTCTCGTCCCTTCGAATCGCGTACTCCGGCGGCAACGCGAAAATCTATTCTGTCCTGCAACATTACGTGCACTCCCTGAAATTTGATTAACGTTACGATACGACACGCGCCTACGCATTACGCTATGTTCATAAAGTTCGAGAAAAGTTGCGACACATTTATTGGCGCGAAGCGAACATACAGTTCGCGCGCGAAGAACTTGCAATTTTCACCGGGTATACGGTTAAGATTAAAAAGAGGTGAAACTTTTACTGGGAACTTTTACAGAGAAGCGGAGGCCTTCTAACTTTCTAAAATATATGGTTGGATACGCTGAAACACTTAGCCACTGTTCAGGGGTGCGAATTATGTGTATCATGTAACATATGTCACGTATGTTGACGATGTGATCGTGGATGATATTACGGTCATGCATTATTCATGTTCGCCGATAAAATCGTTCAGATATACCTGACTCGTCAAAGATCCTGCCAACACGTCATTACCCCTATCTTTATCGCCTAATAAAATAATACATACACGTACACGAATGTTTGATACCCGGTTGAAAATGACGAGGAGACTCCGAGACATGAAATAATTGAGTATATAAACGTAAGATTTCCCGGATTGCTATGGCATGGTTTCCCGGAACTAGTAGAAGAAGTCAACTGTATAACGCGGCTTCAGTAAAGCTTACTGGCAGTAAATCTTCGTATATTGAAAGATCCTGAAAGATCCCTCGTCCTACGCTCGAAGTAAATCGCCCCAGAAGCTCTTATTGAATTTTTTTTTAGAAACACCATCTGACTCGCTGCAGCTGGGATTGAACAATAAATGTGCGTCGTATATTTTAAAGGGACGCGGTTCCGTTTGATGATAATATCGCCTGCCATTACGTTTCTCGCGGATTATTAGATTATTAGAATCGCGAGCGCACTGACGTTCAAAACTTTATTGTTTATTGAAAACTCAATGATTCCCGCGGTAAGTTCGCGTCGCACTTAACCTGGAAGAATATTGATATTGATATTGATAGACGCGCACATCGCACGTAGTACATACATATGTGAGCCACGAGAACGTGACATTTCAGCAACAGCGAGCTATGTACTTACGAAATGGAGTTAATTAAGTAACCGCGACGAAATGCGAATATTAATCGGCGTACCGATCGGACGGATAGAAACGGTAGGGAATTCAATGGACAGATGAAAATGTATCGAACCAAGTGTTGAACGAGTTTGCAGTATGGAGGATCTGAAATATAAATTCTTCGGTCTTATTAACAAGCAGGTACATTCGATCTCATCCATTTATTTACATTCAACGATTTGACGTGCAGAATCATTTTCTTAACCCCTTCGCGTTGTACTTTAGGTTAAGTTGCGTTCGACGTCGAACGGAATGCTCATACTTTCCATTGTTACTCACTTACAGAATGCAACCAAAATCCCGCTTATGGGTTTGCACCCGGATCTACTTAATCCGCCAGAATCACAGAAACTGGACGACGTAGAATCAGAAGCCGACCAGTCGACCGAGAGCGAACCTATCCCCGACCAAGATATATTAGAATCGATAGAAGGGATTTATTTCAATACGGATCATAGTTTTGATCCCTCTAGACACGAATTAGAAAAGTTGCCGAAGGTATTGCAATCTAAAGAGATCGAAAAGTGTTACAAAAAGTTGAAACAGCAACACCAGGTAGTCTCCAAGAAGGTCCTGCAGCTCATACTGCAGAAGCAGAATGCTTGTAAAAAGGAATTTGGAAATATCTTGTTGATACAAGAACAGTTGCAAGATGTGTTGGAAATATGTAGGATGGGAAGGGCAGATCTGAAATTGGCTGAGAGGCAATTTACCACTGCTAGTCTGGGCATATTGGCTAATTATAAGAAACGGCAGATCGTCGAAGAATTGTTAAACAATTTAAATACGATAAAAACATTGGTAGGTTCCTTTTTGTCATTCGTTCGACCGAGATACAAGCCGCTTAAACGCTCATTATTGATTCCAGCAACGTACAGGCGATCGTTTGCAAGAGTTGTTGAACGAGAAGAATTATCCCAGAGCGATCTCGTTACTCTTGGAATGTCAAAGCGCAGCGCAGACGTACAAGCACTTCCGTTGCATTGCCGCTTTGAACGGAAAGCTGCAAGACATTTTGGAGCAAGCCGAGGAAGCCCTCGATGTCACGTTGTCGAAGATGTGCACGCAGTTCGACGTGACGACGTACACGTCCGTCCAAGAAGCTTATACTTTATTGGGAAAAACGCAGTCCGCGATGGATCAACTGCACATGCACTTCACCGCTGCGATTCATAATACCGCTTTCGCGACCGTGCACTCGTACGCAGGCGGTGACACGAAGAGGCAGTACAAACAACTCTGCCGATCGGTGCCCCGCGAAAGCTGCATCGCCTGTTTAACGGAGTTGTGCAAATCGTTGTGGACGATTCTGAGCTCGTATTACCTGGTAGTGAATTGGCACAACAGCCAGGAGAGAAAAGCTGAGTTTACCACGGACGATAAGAATTTAGAAGAGACCTTTAGCAAACAGTACGTGAAACATAAATTGGAGAACAGTATGATTCGAGTCTGGCACGACGTTGAAATGAAGATATCGATATTCCTGATGAACGCCGATTTGACTTACATCAAGTTCGAACAGTTTGTCCAGGTTTTAGGCATAGTTAACAGGTAAACGGGCCCTAAACGGGAGTGACGGACGTGTACGTTGACAGAGAATGCTTGCAGGTTGATGGAGATCGGGGAGGAATTGTGCGACTTCAAGTCGGAGAACCTACAGGAATCTATAAGGAAGCAATCGTTGTCGTACTTTTCGCATTATCACGCGTCCCGATTAGACGAACTTCGAATATTCTTGGAGAACGATGGATGGGAATTGTGCCCCGTTAAATCGAACTTTGTGGCTACTCAGTTGCAGGAGTTCAAGTGTCTCAAATCATCGCTCAACAGTTGTAGATCGTGGAACAACCTGGACAACGCTAACGTCAGTGAGAACGACAGTCCTATGGGAATAGAATGGATTCAGAAGTGCTTGGAGGGCGGCGCGTCTCCGTTTTCTATCGGCTTAGACGACACGATGGACGAAGATATTTTGATGGATAACGAGGTACTGTCTCCTACGGATCATTTTTCTGCCACGTGATGGTACACGAAACACGTCTGTGTCGCAGGATAATCCTCCAGCGTATTTCTCTGACGAATCCGACGACGATATTCCCGACGAATTGAAAGACGAATACGTCGACGATTCGGATTATGCTAAAGCAAATAAGAAGAAATGCAAGCTGAAACAGTCGGGACCGATGGTCACGAACACGACGCTGAGCGTGTTGCGCGTTTGCGGAAAGTATTTACAAATGTCCAGATTGTTAAGATCGATCGCGGTCACTGTCATACAGAGCATGATACAGTTCTACGAGTTGTGCTTTTATACCGTGCACTTGTTCTTCACCTCGGACCTGGTAAAATTTTTCGCGAGCCGTTCTGTCGAACCGCTGAGTCGATTACGATCAGCAACGTTTCTCTCTTGTTTCAGCAAATAAACAGCGATTCCTTGTACAGCCCGAAACTGAAATTATCCTTAGCGAGGATCAAAGAGAATCTGATCATTTGCGAGAACGACGCGGAAGACGCATCGGTCAAGTCGAACTCCGACAAAGTGCGACAGCCGCAACTCTCCTCTATCGTGAATCTCTCGCAACCGGAGAAACTTCACGGCTTGACCGAGCGCATCGTGGCGGTGGAATCTCTAATATTTTTAGGTCAACAATACGAAAGCTTGAAACCTTATCAGGAGCATCTCATCGGCGCTAGCCCGCAACGCGGTTTTCTTCATCAGTTTTACATGCAAACGATCGCGTCGACGACCGATTTGCGAAAACCAGTCTACATGGCGGTCGCGTCCCAAGCGTTCGACGTTGCGAACATCTTGAATTTGATGAATAAAGTCAACTGGGAGGTGACAGACGTCATGTCTCAGCACAGCGGATACATAGACGCGTTGCTTCAGGTATTTATTTCCAACACGAGTCACACGTTCGACGCTGAGAGAGAGAATTTATCGTTTCGTAGGAGATATGCGTTTTGAATGAAAGGCTAAAGAATATCGGCAGCTGTCTTCCTTTGTCGGACGATGTGTACAACGCTGTATGGGAGAACGTGGCACATTTGATAACTCATACATTGGTAGAAGGGTACGTCACTCTTCCTCTCACCTTTCGTCACTGTTCGTTCATTTCGGGATTTCTTTTCATAGATTCTCTTACGCTAAGAAGTGTTCGAACGGAGGTAGGGCACTGATGCAGCTCGATTTCACGCAACTGAAATCGAAATTCGAGACGATCACTTGTCTAAGGCCGATGCCTCACAGGGAGTACGTTGAATTGTATATCAAAGCTTATTATCTGCCGGAGAATAGTTTAGAGGAATGGATGAAAGAGCACAAGGTATCTGAGGCTGGTTTTTGCCGTACGACGAATCCAACGGTCTTTAAGCATCGTAACTTTCATTATAGGAATACTCCGTGAAGCATTTGATCGGTTTGATTTCCTCGGCTTGTCAGAACAACAAGAAAACTCGGCAACGCCTGATCGCGTTAATAGAAGAACAGCGGCCCACTAGATAGCATAGAGCTATTCATTACAGCGCGTCTCAAGATTATGTCGAAATAGGAATTACGTAGTGGATGAATTTCGAAAATCAATTCGGTAAAGAGAAGAGATACATGTATTTTCTTCGTGTACATAGTCGGGAACCCGACGGACCAGTGTGCAGACCGACTTCGTAAACGAGATGCGATAGGAAAAGCACGAAATTGTTAATCCAGCGATATACACCACTTAAATGTAAGTAATCGTTTAAAAGAATCTCATATCGAAGTTTTTCATTTCTAATCAGATACACGGACACGATACTGTTACTATTATTATTCTAATTCTACGCATTATACGGGATGTAAGATGTATATGTACGTGAGGTTTATTATTGAGAACAGTTGTAGTATTAACGAGTTTCTAAATGGAACGTACATCTCCGAAGAAAGGACATTATCGACATTTGTTGATAAAAGATTCGTGCACGAGCTTCTCGACTGATCGCGAGTTATTACATAAAAACCGACTAATAAGGTGTAAATAATTTGTCTTAATATCCGTTTTATTTTCATAGATCTGTTCACGATACGATGTGTGATATAACGATTGAAAATATTTTTTAAATATACATGTATAAATATATATTGTTCCACACTGAATAGTGTAACTTTGATAAAGTTGTGTTCTTCTGATCAGTTAAGAGATAAACGTTGTCGTTAAACTACCGATTGGACAGTTACGATAGTTTGTAAATATTTCAATGATCATTCACGAAAATTAAGTGCAATTACATACGTTCTGTTCGAATATAAGTTCGTTTTATATCTCGATGAAACAACGTCCATTCGTTTTATAATTTAAAGGTGTCTTTATTATACAAATAATAATAATAATAATAATAATAATAATAATAATATACAAGTACATATATCTTTTTCTGGATTCATCGGTTTCCAATTTTGTAAAAATTATCGTTATTTATCTGTATTAGTATCCGCTGTAGCGTTACGTTTATCATACATTTAGATGTTTTACTAGAAACCAAAAGATTCTGTTGCACCTCTAGAAGTGTTGCTTTCTGAGAAGGTACTTCAAAGTTTGACTCCGTTTCAAGGAATGTATGGCTGTTCATTTTTATTCTTTTGGGTATCTACAGCTAGACGGTTCAAAAATTTATACAAAAGATCAATGTAGTTACCATAGTACGAATATCCTAGCGGTTAAAACGAACGACCGAGAAACACTCTCTCACGCGTAATGTTGTACAAGTCGTCGTCGACTGTGAAAAAAAAAAAGTGATCCGAAACGATCGACGGTGCATTGAGAATTCTCTGGCTAATAGTAGAGGGGCAGCGTTTTCCAAATTCCTGAACTTTATGGACCGCGATTACAGTCAAATGAAATCAAGTGTTGATAAAATGATAGTCGTATCACCTCTAAATCTGTAACGCGTTCCTCCGTCTAAAAGATTCGACCGCGTGCGAACGTTCGTTCCTTGGTTTTAAAAAATGTCTCTGACTAATTTTGTATGAAACGAAGGACACGATTCATGGAGCGCAAACGTTACGAAACGCTGATGATTTTACCGAGTCAACCGATTTCTTCCTCTTATGCTCCGAAGCGTTTTATATTGAGCCCTGCGTTCTGAATGGCCCCTGTTAAAAAAATTGTAGGAAAATGTAGAAGAAGGTACGCACACGTGTGAACCAAACAATACCGAATGCTTACTTTGACAATAAATCCGTTTTCGACAATGCCACTGGCCAACGACAGGTTTAACTAACAACAATTTGTTTCTTTCTCGAAATAAAGTCTGTAACTCGACCATAAATGCTTTCGCCGTTTGACACTGCGAGCAGAAGATGAATAAATGTATAGATGAAACTTGCGTTGTTAGAAGAATTATTCAAATTAATTGGATCGATTCATTTGATTGCAGGCTTTGAACAATTCGTTTAAGGATGTACTGGCTATACAGTCAATCCCAAAAGTTTATGCACTTTAGAAANCTATATAGCCAATACATCCTTAACTCTATGATCGACAAATGTTCAACTTTAGTTTGATTCTCGAATAAAATTTATTGCCAAAATCTATTGGTTTGATATCATTGAAAAGCTCCAACTTTCGTTTTCCTAGTACGGGTACTTCTCAGTGAAGTCACTTTTGTTTCACTCACGTTTTACAACTAAGGAGAATGAGAACACGATGATATTACAAAATTTCTTTTCACGCGAACGAAATTAATAATGAGTATAGACATATACATATGTATAAATATATAGCCATAGAGCACTGCTCAATGCTAGGGCGCGTACCCCGAAAGAACAGGCTATCGTTTCCTCTCCAAAGCCTGCTCGTGGCTTGTTCGATACGAGCTAATGCATTCACATTAGTTCTCATACGAAATCGACGCTTAACATTAATGGTACGGATGCCAAGAAAAAGAATCTGACGAACTTGTCGTATCTGCATTATGTTGTCAATGCGCTTCGTTTTAACGTAAATTAATACAATTCGTTAAAATCCTAGTATCTTAACATAATCGTGGAATGCAAATAAAACGGTGGTAAACGGTAAAAAGAAAATCGGAGCGGCGAGAGCAACGTGCGGATATCACCGCGACGCTTCGTTAACGCGTAGACGAAGCTAGGTACGTAGAGAACGACTGATTGAAACGACAGTGAAACGTTTCCTTCCTCGGTCAATTGCGGAGAAACAAAATCGACGAACACCCCGCTCTTATTCTATAAGTTGTTATAAAAAAATAAATGAGAACGACACCCATTTAAAAACACTGTCCGACTCTTTTTCCGTGTGACCTAATTCTAGTTTTGCGTAATCCGATCGCTTAATTGGTAAAAAATATTGGCAGATTTGATGCTGTCACCGTTATAGGTAACATTGTTCCTATTTTTCTTTTTCTTCTCGAGCTCGAAGCCCCGTGGCTAGCCATTTGTGCGTACAGAACAACCCCGTTTGGTGTACGTATATAAGTGTGTTCGTACACTGTTTCACTTGAAATTATGCAGAAGAAAATACACGCGACGTAGCCAGAAGTATGTTTTTTTTCAATCTCTTTCTCTCTCTGTCTATCTACCTATCTATCTATCTCAAAGAAGTCCCGTTGATATTCGTAGAAACGTGACTCAACTGGAAGACTACTACTAAAAAAAGAAAGGAAAAACGAAACGATAGCAGGAACACACTTTTAAAATTGATACTTCCGTGCTATATAAAGTTATTAATGCAAGTGCTTTGAACCTTTAATCACGTACATCAGTGAGATTATATGTATGAATATTACTTTGTGATACATATTACGTAGCTCCGACGACGATCGGTGAAGATTGAATTCGACGTCCAATCGTTCTGGACAAAATATGAAACTTGAATCATTAATCGCGCGGACGATAATTCAAGAATGCATGAGGAGATAATTCTTCCGAATCGAATGTACCCCTTAATATCATAAGTAGCTCTTATAACTTCCGCGTTCACTTACAATAGTTAGCATCCCATAATGTGGCACGCACGCGAATGTTTATTTATATATTTATTTATATATATTTTTATATATATATATATATAAATTATAGTAAAATGCTGAACGTGATTACTTCTAATCGATATTGATGTATTAACTATTCTTTTTTTTTCCACGGACTTTTAGTAAACAGTTAGTAACAAAGTCTATATCTTTTGGTACTTCGATAAATTTCTATTTATATAGTATTAATATTACTGAACGCCAATCCAATAATAATTAATGCTTGCTTTATGTTCGCTGCTGTCTCGCACGCTCGAATTACTTTCCCCCTCCCTCCCGTTCCTAGTTTCTTATTAATGATCATTGTCAGTTGTGTTATAGAGCCTCTACATGATGATTAAAAAACAAACGAAAATGAAGATAGAAAGCAAACGTACATTCTTGGTATGCGGCTAATCGATGAAAAATAAATATCTGCTCATAATTTATGATTACTGGTCAACCATGTAAGGCCTTCGTAAAGCCCGTCACCAGTCGTGGCACATGATGGTTGAACATACCAATTCCTGTCTCGTATCCTAGTTAAACCCAATTTCTCTTGTATCTCGTGTGGTTTCATTGCTGAAAAACGTGCCAAGTTAATTTACGCCTTCAAACATCCAGAACGCGTGAATCATTATTTCCTTAACTGACGTATCTCCCTTACCATCTGGAAGATCTTGTTTATTCGCAAAAATTAAAATAATGGCGTCTCGCATTTCTCTATCGTTTATAATGCGATGAAGCTCTTGGCGTGCTTCGTCTATCCGATCCCTGTCAGCACAGTCTACTACAAAAATAAGTCCTTGTGTTCCGGTATAGTAATGACGCCAGAGTGGACGTATTTTATCTTGACCACCGACATCCTGCGTTGGAAGATATTATCGTTAACTGGCATGAACGTGTCTCTTTTCAATATCATCGCCATTCTATACCCACCCAGACGTTGAACTTAACATTCTTATAGGTAACTGTTTCTACATTGAATCCTACAGTCGGTATTGTTGTCACAGACTGTCCTAGTTTAAGTTTATATAGTATTGCTGATATGTAATTAAGGAAATGACACAGTGGAATCGTTTCCTAGAGCTCTTTTCCTCGACGGTTCTCCTCGACAAGGTCTTCTGTAAGAAAAATTGGGAACGAAACCCTGTATACGAAGGATACTAGTTTTCCCAGCAGCGTCTAATCCTAGCATCAAAATTCGCATCTCCTTGTTGCCAAAGATCTTTGACAACAGCTTGCCCATCTTGCCAGCTGCTTCCTAGGCACCTGGCACCTAAAATATAGAGTATGTCTTTCAAAACATGGTATCGTTAGATGCTATTTATAAATTTCGTAACTCTGAGAATACTTAAAATCGTTTATCTTTCTACATTACATGGAAGATTCTGCGACAACGTTTTTTTCACAGACTCTCGCGGGACATAGGTGTACGGGATGAATGAGAAATATAACGAACTTTTAACCTCCGTCTAGAATTGATAAATTTCGATGAAACGTTATACTTTGAACAATGTAACTTGAACACTGCCGAAATAAGAGAACTCAAGGACGTGTCTCGTAACCTGTCGAAGGCCATATAAATAAAACTTGAATCGGACGGATGTTTGAAAAATAACAGTGTATAAATACATCTGCGATAGAATCGAGAAACTCAGCGAAATCTGTTCGCTGCCGTTTCGTTCGCTCGTGCGGGAAACAAATGTCCCGGATAGACCCGTAGCAGCACCCGTTAGTTGTCACGACGGATACGCTAATTAGTTTCGCGGCCTGCATGACAATTGATGACGAATTTTTTTTTAAAGAAATTATACGAGTCAGCGATACCGAACTTGCGTGTAACTTGGAAGTAGCGGGCATAAACGTAACTCACCGAAATACATTTACAAAGGGCGAGTACTTTATCATGAACGTGCGGACATATCACATCGCTACGCATAACTTATTTTATTACAGCTAGTAATATTGCTGCGGCATTACCGAAAACGTTATTTAGACAGGTACGGCATGATGTCTATTCGTAAGTCACAAGCAAACACGCATGTAACTAAATGAAATAATAGAGAGATCGCGTTCACTTCTGTATGCATTGAGCAATATGAGAGACTTTCAAGCGCCACCGCATGTCACTGTTCATTACTAACACTTTGTTGGCGATATATTTGAACAACAATATCTTGTAGTGTGTACATTTTCGACTCGTAACAGTGAAAAGATAATTATTCGTACGACGTAATTATCAGCAGAATAAAAACAGTTATCAGAATCGGGAGGTCTAGATATCTGTGTAACATTTAGAATGTCTCGCGTAAATATATAGGTACAATGATTAAGACTGTCCGTTTAGATGTTCTCGATTCGCATGGCATGATGTATTTTCTTCCGTAAAGAATCGTAGAGCTGACAAAGATGTAATTTTAAATATCAGCCATGAAACCTCGCGGCACTTTTGCCTGGTCGCTGGGCCCCACCCGCCTTCCGGACGCGTTGCTAGGCAACTTCAGTTACTCGCGGCGGCTGCGGCGGTCATCATGCAGCCTAACCTGCACGTGACCTGCCGCCATTCGGCTTTCGCCAGCCTTCGCGCGTTGTCGCGTTCGGTCGGGTTCTACGTTCAGCATTGCCATGAAAAATCCCTCGCGAGAGGTTTTCTCGTCGACGCTTCGTTCGTTATTTTTCTTTCTCGTACCAGAGTACTTTGCTCATGTTTTCTCACGCTCAACAAATGGTGACTTGCCACTGTTCTTTGTAAAATCCCCCGATGTCACGTAATCGGTCGGGTTCCTAAATATTTTGGTCTCGTTTGGTAGCGCAGTATAACGTGTTTCATTCTTTCGTTTCTGCAACGTTTTTACGAATTCGTAAATCAATTTCTTCCCTGGAATTCGTCAGGACGTAGATATTTCTTCGCCTCACCTCGATCGATAGCTACGGTAATAAAAACGCGTGGAAACCGGTAGTACCGTTCTCCACAAAAAGGTTACGGTTAGGCTTGGCTTCGAAAGGTAACAAAAAAAAAAAGATCATGACCTTTCACGGCCGGTACACGCCCGCAGAAACAAAATATGCTGGAAAAGGAAAGGAGAATTGTCAGCGAAGCTGGAAGGGCGAGAGGGGTCGATAAGAGAAAACGAGCTGAACATGCTACGTGGAACAGTGAAAGCGAAAGCATATGCTCTATCTATGGATTTGGTTAAGTTACATATCCCGATTGGATACCTGTTGCTCGGCCCCGTTCCAGTTTATCGTAACACGAGTAGAACGCAAACATAGTTGTTCGGTCTGTTTACTCTTTGATGATAACGCGATAAGTCGATTCTTAATTAGTACAATCGTGCCTGTCAAACGGGAAAATGAAGTCCGTGCAGAGGAGGCTGGCTGATTGCGGCCAGGATCATTTGTTGAGATTTTGGGATCAACTGTCGGAAGACGAGAGGACGAAACTGCATCGTGACATCTCGGAGTTGGACCTTGAGGAAGTAACGTCGTATTTTGAAAGAGCATTGCACAGTTCCGACGTGTCTCAGAAAACATTAGACGACGAAATATCACCGATTCCTACGGGGAACATTGCCTCGGTCAAGACCGTGGACGAGGAACAGATAAGGTTGTATGAGAAACTGGGATTTGAGGAGATAGCTGATGGGAAGGCAGCTGTGTTAGTGTTGGCTGGTGGCCAGGGCACCAGACTGGGTGTTCCCTATCCTAAAGGGATGTACAACGTCGATCTCCCTTCGGGCAAGTCGTTGTTTCAGTTGCAGGCTGAAAGAATACTTCGTTTACAAAATATGGCTGAGAAGAAGTATGGGAAGAAGGGAGAGATTACATGGTAAGGGCACCTGTTCACAAGGATGATTTATGTTTTAAATGAACCGACATTTTCTCTCGTTAGGTACATATTGACCAGCGAAGCTACTCACGATACGACCACAGATTACCTACGTACGCATAATTACTTCAACTTAAAAGAGGAGAATGTTAAAGCCTTTAAGCAAGGCATGCTACCCTGCTTTACTTTCGATGGGAAAATCATTCTTGATCAGAAGTACAAGATTGCTAAGGCACCGGATGGAAATGGGGGGTTGTACAGAGCCCTGTTCGTACAAGGAATATTGGACGATATGATGAAACGTGGAATTCGCAGCGTTCACGTTCATTCCGTTGACAACATCTTGATAAAAGTGGCGGATCCTATTTTTATCGGATACTGCTTATCAACGTCCGCCGATTGCGGAGTTAAAGTGATTGAAAAATCATCTCCGGACGAGCCGGTGGGAGTAGTGTGCCGAGTACGTGTTATGAAACGCTTCGATATCCCTCGGTGCTGTCGTATCGCTAATTTTTATACTACATTCTTGCAGGTAAACGATATTTATCAGGTAGTCGAGTACAGCGAGATTACGAAAAAGACAGCCGAGCTGCGGTCCGACGACGGCCAATTGATATACAACGCCGCGAACATATGCAATCATTACTTCACCGTAGATTTTCTCCGTAATATTGCGAAGAATCACGAGCACGAATTGAAGCTCCATGTCGCTAAAAAGAAGATCCCGTTCGTCGACGACGATGGAAACAGAATCGTGCCAAAATCACCGAACGGTATTAAAATAGAGAAGTTCGTGTTCGACGTTTTCAAGTTCGCCAAACGGTTGACTGTTTGGCAGGGATCTCGCAAGGATGATTTCAGTCCCTTAAAAAATGCGGATACGAGCGGAGAGGACTGTCCATGTACTGCGCGAAGAGACGTACTTGAGCTTCATAAGAAATGGCTTTTGAACGCCGGGGCGTTCGTGAAAGGCGACGTAGAAATATCTCCTCTGGTGTCGTACGCGGGAGAGGATTTGGATCACGTGAAAGGTCAAACGTTCGAAGGACGTTATGTATTGGAATAATGAGATAGTTCTGCTAGCTTCTTTCGTTATGCCTCGTTCCCCTTGAAAAATTGGATTCTTCATTTTCTGTGATTTTAACGTAAGAATTGTTGATATCTTTATACAAATTTTATATTGGCGAAAAAAGTTTTACGAGCTGACGCTTCATGAATATACAATGAAGATGCCTTTACATGTATATGAATATTCTGAATAGCAGCGATACTTGCAGACTTATTGAAATTCCACGTTCTTTCACGAAGAGTATGTTAGTTCATGTAAAGACACGTAGCTCGGGAAAAGTCTAAATTTACGTAATACGAGTTATTTGTTAGATTCCGTGTATACATTTATAACAGTTTTATAAGCAATCGATAGAACTAAAAGGGCATAATAGGGCCATAATAGTAACACTAAATTGTATATATTTATATGATATTTTTGAATAAAATGTTTCGCATACACCTGTGCAAGCGTTTCATCTGTATGAGCAAGAAATCTTGCTTTTAACACCAGCAAACTGTATATTTGCATATGACTTTGATCAAACACGTACGAAAATTTTGTAAACATGTTTGCACTTGGTTCGACTACCAGATGGCGTCCCTAGTTTTAGAGGCCTGCTGTGGCCTGCTGTAAATCTTTTTAATTACAGAAGAAATCGCCTTCCGATTGTCGATTAATTAACTTTTACGTTGTCATTTAAATCCTCGACTTTATTTAGCGTCGCGAGTATCGTTTGTGGTAAACGAATTTTTAATCGTTTTACCGGAGTCGTTCGTTACCCTCGTTGTGTCAGCAACGTTTGAATTTGAATCTTGAATCGTTTAGAGTCACTGCATGCGGTCAGAAGAATCGTTGAAAAGCGAATTGAACGAGTAAACATGGACGAGATATTTCAAATTTTAGACGAGTGCCATTTGACTGGCGAACCACCGAACGAAACTGAAACCGATTCTGTGGAAAATGTGCAGAGAGATATCGAGAATCTACTCGCGAACATGCGATGCAGCATAGGTAGCGTCGAATACTCGAGTCTAAACAAAATGCTGGCAGTTTGTTACTTAAAGGTATCGCCCCAGCAGCTTTGTGCCACGATCAAATCAATTGTCTGATCTCCTAATCGATTTGTAAATACTTGCAGATTGGCAATGAACTCGAGGCTATCTGTCACTTGATCGAGTCGCACGCGGTGATACTTCGTCAGCACATATTGCACAGGTCTGTGAAAAGAAAAATGAGGGAAGAAGTTTTGTGCGAACAACAATCTTCTGGACTCGTACCATCTTACGTTGGGTTTATCGCGAATAATGTAAATAAAGTCAATAGCTTAAAGGAGAAACTGGTTGAACTGCCCAAAGGTGAAGAAGCATTATCTTTGTACAAAGACCATGTAATGTACAAATTAATCATAAAGTTGTTTTTTCCATTACAAAGAATGGTATATGATCCAGATCACTGGTCAACACAAGCCCGTTGATATTTGTGAGTTTAGCGAAATGAATAGAATGCACGAGATACATATTACCATATTGCCAACAGGAACCGAACAAAGAGAACCTCTGTGTATAACGCTACCAAAACCAAAGTTGCAATCTTCGTATGACGTTTGTTATGAAATTCAAAAGTTACTGTCTAACAACAAGTCAGATCTAACGGCTACTTACGCCAATAGGCAGTTGTACTGGCAAATGAGAGAAAGACAAAATAAAACTTTGAAGGTATTAAAAAAGTTTTAGTAATGGTAAAGATGTTCAATCAGTCGTTCTATATGCAGATACATGGTGTATAATTTAAGGCTGCTGTACAAGCATTGGAGAAGGAATGGTTGAGAGAATGGAGAATCCTGTTTATGGCAGATCCAACTGACAAGGCTGATGTGGTGAAAGACATTGTAGAAATGATCGATAAACTTCTGTCCGATTACAGGTCAGTGAGTAACCTTGAGTTAATGCGTGTTCGTAGCTCTATGATACTTTTTTATTACAGGGGGAGTATATCGAAGAGATCCGAATGGTTATTAAAAAGAGTTGCATTGGCAGCATGTTTTCTTACGAAAGGAGAAATAGCACGCGCGATAAAGTACGTGCTTGCCGAGCACACGAAGCTTGCACACAACGTGATATTGTCGATATTTGGAAAGCTTCCTTGTATACAACAATTAAAAGATGCCAGGAGGGGAACGTTAGTCTTAATCGTTGACGAGGTATGCCGTTACTTTCAGCTCTTCTCTAAAACGGTACACAAACGTTCCGTATAAATCAATGTTTTGCAGCACATGGATTACGTTCCATTCGAATCGATGGAGATTTTAAGCTACCAGCCTGTCACTCGGTTTCCGTCCGTGCATATTGCATACGCTTTGTTTAAGGAACACGAGAGTACGATGGAGAACGGTTTCAAAGTGATTAAGGAAAAGGATAATATGGGGACATGGATAATTAATCCTTCGGGAAATTTGGATAAAATGGGAGAGCGAATGAGCGCATTTGCCAAGTGTTGGCTTCCAAAGTGGAAAATGATCTGCGACGTCAAACCGAACGGAGATGCCTTCGAAAACGCGTTAATTAATCGCGATATATTAATGTACGTTTATTTAACGGGATACACCGTTCGTACGACGTTGACAGTATGTTAATTTCGTAGTTACATAGGCCATGGCAGTGGAATACAATACTTACCTCCTGAACAGATTGAAAGGCTCAGGGTAAAGTCGATCGTCATGTTGTTCGGTTGCAGTAGCTTGAAGTTGTTCAAAATAGGTGGTCGTTACACGCCATATGGGATTTCGAATCAGTATTTAATAGCCAGCAGGTAAAAATTCATTTTCACATATATTTTATTGGATGAAGAGAGAATCAGGCGGCAAGTGTTTATCTTTAGCCCTTGCGTGATCGGTATGTTATGGGAAGTCACGGACCTTGATACCGATAAAATGACATCGAATTTCATTAGCAGCTGGATCTCATCGCCGTGGGCCGAAGTCGATGATAACGCATGGTGTACCGATTTCATAATGAGTTAGTATGCAAAATGATCGAAGCAAACTTTTCGTTTCGTTGCTCCTCATTTTTAACACGTGTTCCTATTTTTGTATGATCCCTTACTTTTCTTTTTCAATATTTGTTTTCTCTTTGTTTCTGGTCGATCCAAAAGAGAAACTTCCATACGAACCCGAGATGTTGAGAGCGATAGCAAAGTCGAAAGACCTCTGTAGTCAGTACATGACCGCGGCTGCGGTAGTAGTGCGAGGACTACCGATAAAGTTGGTTAATTAATACTAAATGTAAAAAACATGATCAAAACGAATGTATATCAGTTTACGTGTAATTAAAAAAGTTAGTAAAAACTTTTTATTTGTAGGATCGTTTGGTCGTTGATTACGCTCGATACGCGTATATCGAATATCGTCTTCGGTCACATGATTATTTGCGGTTCTGGCACGGAGCTGGAAATGTTCTTGTGAGGTAAAACTTGGCCACCGTTTATGTATAATTCGTCTTTGACGATTACGTCCTCGCCGAGTACAGTGGTACCTTCCATCCGTACCCAACGTCCAACGACGCTTCTCCATCCTACGATGCACCTGTCGCGATACACTGCATTACGACTTCGTTTCGCGACGAAATTTCATTGTTTGAAAAGTTTTGTACTGAAATTTACCCGTCCAGCCAAGCGTGCTCTTTTATTACAGCTGCCTTAAGGATAGTACTTCGTTTGATGCAACATCCATCCGATAGCACGACGCCAGGACCGATCGTGACGTTCGGCCCTATCCTACAGTCTTTCCCGATCGTCGCAGTTTCGTCCACCAGAACGTTCCCGACTACTCCCGGCCCGGAGTACAGTTTTTCCGGCGACTTTTGTCTGAGAGACGTTAGGTACATACTCATTCCTTTCAGGAAATCTTTCGGCTGTCCAACGTCCATCCAAAATCCCGTTAGTTCCATCGCGCATAGCTCACCGTCCCGCGCCATCATCGGGAAAACTTCCTTTTCTATACTCGTAGGCTTCAATTCTATCCTTTTCAGAATGCTCGGGTTAAAGATGTACATGCCTGTGAAGTTTGAAAAGTGATTTTAGCTACACGGTAAGCTCCAAAGAATTCACCGAGTTCAACGCTTCGATACCTGCGTTTATTTTGTTGGATATAAATTCTTGTGGTTTTTCCACAAAGCTTTCAATCTTCCCATCATCCCCATACACAACCACGCCGTACTTGGATGGTTCTTCTACTTTGGTTACGATTATGGTACCTTCTCTGCCGTGACTTTTATGAAATTCCAGTAGTTGTTTGAACGGAAACTCGCAGATGATGTCGGAGTTCAAAACAAAGAACGGCTCGTCACTGGAACACAGCAGATCGTGCACAAGCGCGAGTGGTCCCGCGGTGCCTAGCGGTTCCGGTTCATGCGAAAAGATCAAACGTACTCCCAGTTTCTTGGCCTCTTCGCCCAAATCCTTTTCCATTTCCTCTGCACGGTAAGACACAGCCAATATCACTTCGGTTACGTTAGTCTCTACCTAAATTCGACGTTGCAACCAATGAATCATACATAAATTTCTCGCAGACATCTTTCTCGACGTACCAGGGCTTCTATTTGATGCAGAAGCATCGGTTTGTTGGCAAATTCCACGAGTGGTTTCGGCCTGCTGAGGGTAAGAGGCCTTAATCTGGTTCCATACCCACCAACAAGAATCACAGCTCTCATCGTTCCTAATTTCTTTCTTTTCCTTTGCATCACTTGCTGACCATTCGATTAAAACGTAGCGGCGTACGTTTATAGACTGGATCCTGAAAGGGTATTATTCATAAACTCCGTGTTTGAGGAACTAATGACAGTTTTCGTATCACGCTAGATTTAACGCTTAACATATTCGCCGCATTCTGCGTTAAGGTGCATCCCTTCATTGTTGAATGAAAGCCACAGGAATCGTTCGTGAAGCGTTCGATCCTTTACTTTGGTAAATATATCGAAATCAATGCAGACACGTAGCCGGGTACGAAAAAAATTTATTCGCCCCGTGGAAAGGTATCTGACGAGCACTCGCTGATCATTTAATAAACCAGGGAAAATGTATGAGTACCTGCTGTCCACATGTCGTTATGATCAAGACGAGATAGAGTAGAAAAGAAATTAGAACTTCGATGAATGTTGCCACGTATTTAAGATTGGAACGGCACACCACGTCGCGTTAGAGGCATGTACACAGTGACACGCATGCACGAGCGATAAGGGATACACGGGACACTGCGTGTACTACACGCATAATTATACGATACGATCGAACAGTATCAATCGTTTTGTACTTTACATTCACTGAATACCATGAAATTTCTATCGTTCACCTTTAAGGCATTTCGTTGCACCGCACGACGTTTACTGTCGATAGTCGATAGTAAACTATACATATACTACAGTATTCGTTTATCGTTCGCATGCAATGACAATATACTAATCGTTTTTAAATATTTCTACATATACGTAGGATTCATGTGTATTCGAGACGTACGTTTCTCATTTCGAACTTCCTTGGTAATTGATACTCGTCATCAGCATCATCCTCAGTCCCATTTTCTCGCGACATCAATTTTCAGTTACCAGAATCTATTAATATTTAGACTATTTGCCGTTGCATTTACATAGCGTAATGATCTAGAGATAGTTTCATTCAACGCCCTTTTCATTTATTTGTTTTCATTTATTAATTGGGACTGTGGAATGGATCGTGTATATGCGTTTCCGGCAGAAGTAAATGTAGTACTTTATGTACAAAATTGCAGGCCAGGGAAAAGGAGAAAAGTGAGTGTATCATATGATTCTTAACGTTCCAACGCAAGTTCCGAGAAGCATACAGTGATTCAAGAAACGAGTGTACGGTATTTCGTAAGGGAACGATTACTCTCTACTGTAAGGATCTTCCATCGGGTTTCTGTGTTTTTTTTTTACTGTTCTCGTTCTGGACATGAACGCAGCAAGGTTAATTTTATTCAACGATTGTATCAATCTATTTCGTACATAGCGATACTTGGACAAGCTCGCGGCTTTGATGACGAGGCACGATCGCGGATCGACCGTCGAAAAATGACAATCGAATACGTGCGCATTTTGTTTGACACGTCCGAAGATACATTGTTACATTGCGGTGAATATTCATGGTTCGCCGTGTTATAGGAGAAGATTCCTCGAGCTCGAGGCCACCGGGTTTTTCGAGAACCGCCGCCGTTTGCGAACGGGATTTAAACGCTCGATTATTTCGCGGCAGTACCGCAAGATGGCGTAATCCATACGACGCTGCTTTTGACGTTCGTGTATGAGTTTTTTTTTTGGTTCCTTCTACTTTGAAAACGGCAGGAAGCAAAAATTGTTAGTACGGTGCTTAGACCTCGCTAGTCTGACTGAGGATGTGGTGGAAAGAGTTAAGTAAGACAGGAAAGAATCAACTGAAACGGATCACGGTTTCGAGTACATAGTACGCGAGACGCACGAGGTCCCGCGATTGGCCAGTTTATGAGACGACGATGGCTCCGTGAGGAGAGAACATGGCTGCGACGCAAGCCGAGAGCCAACAAAACGATGTGAAGCTGAACGAGTCCGTGAAATGTGCACAGAAACGTCCGCAAGTCGGTGGGAATAGTGCTAGTGTTAATACGAAACAGCAGCTGGATCCAGAGCCGGGTGATAAAGTGCCCCGGGGCGCGGCCCAGCTGCTTAAATATGTGAATCGCGGCGGGGACACGGGTTTCGAGATGAGTCAATACCGCGAGGACATTGGTGGACACACTGCCGGTGAAGTAAAATCGCCGAGAGAGGCTGGACAGGCTCCGCAGGAGTCTATCGGAAAGCAGGAGCCTCTCGACGCGCCCGGGCACCCGAACCATCCCGGACATCCGTTCACGTCGAACGTTATACGCGACTACCCGGAGGAGTATACCAACAAATCGAACGAGTTTCCCTCCAAGTCGTTGACCGATTATTCGGGCAAGCAGGTACCGGAATACGTGGGAAAACATGCAGACTTTCCGGGGAAACAGTTGGACTATCATGGTAAACACTTAATACATGAAAGTGAGAGAGTTCATCGGGCAGAAATGGAAGAACATTATGCAGCTTCCAAGATCGAATCGCGTGTGGCATACGTGGGTGCTACGCCTAGCAGTTTCCCGGGACAACCTAGGTTTCTGTCGGGCCAGAGCATATCCCAGGCTACGGGTCCTACTCCCACGTTGAATCAGTTACTGCAGGCATCCACGCCGGTGCACCGATTTCATGGGAACTATCCAGGAATGGGGCCAGAGCCTTATCAACAACCTTGGCCCATTCAGCGGCCACCGGTCGTCCCTCCGGTTTATCCGCAACCTGGTCAGAGGCCTCCGCAGACGGTGAGCAGAAGAGTTTACCATCTTCTCTCGTATGAGAAAGAGTAGCCTCGTCGATTGTGACGTACAGTAGTTGCCTTCGACAGTTTCTATACAGTTTCTTTTTTAAAAAATATGCTCTCTACCTTTCTAACGATCACGTTGTTGTTGATGTTGCACGAACAGGGGTCGCCAAGATTACACGCAGGGCCTGGAGGACCGAGTTCTCCGACTCCTATGCCATATCAACAATATACGCAACGTTATTCTTCTCCTGCGAGACCTCACGCACCGTACAGTCATCATCAGGTATACACGTCGTATACAGATTTTCAGTGTCAGTTGTTCTCGGTACTGATCAACTGTTTCCATCTTTCAGCTAAACTCATACAGTGCACAAACCAGCCATCCTTCCAGTCTGTACACGGAACAAAGGGGTTGGAACCAAGGTGGACCACCGAATCCACCACCGCCTCCGGCCAATCAAGTCAATCCTTCCAGTCAGTCACCGCAACGTGCTCTTTCGCAATCTCCGGCACCACCACCCTCTGCATCTCCACAGCCACAGTCGACTAGCCAATCTCAAGTACGTGCTGTACGAGTCACGATACCTTTTACCTTTTGCCTTCGACGTCGTTTCTACACGTACTAATGGACAAGAACGTTAGAACCTTCTTTGTTTAGTCGTGATTCAAGGTCGTATTGTTTGCGAATAGAAACAGAGGCGAATGAGATGAGTTTAAGTCGAACTCGAGCTGAGAAAGGCGAGACCATCTCGAAGGATAAGAAAAATCTTTTTTATTCGTCTTCGGTCGTATACACAAACACGACGTGTAACCAGTCTGTTTTTTGCTTACAGAGTTTTCACAACTTACAGCAACGATCAACAACACCAAATACTCAAGGAATAGATTCAGGGGTGAGTGAAAAATCTACCTATTCTACGTTACGTAACAGGCGTCCGTCTGAATTTCGTGAATAGTAGCATGCACGAAAATGATGCGAGCTCGCCGGTAATTAGAACGCGTACACGTTCCGATCCGTTTGCACGTTTCGCGTAAACGGATAAAGAAAGAAAAGTTCGCGTCTCGATCGTCGACGGTGATTTATTTCGATCTTAATTATAAGGCACATGCGCGCGGATGATACACGTGTGTGCACGTGTTATTGTTATTTCACGTTCGTGTTACGAACGCGCGGTGTAAAATCGGTGGTGGTCTGTCGGTCTGCAAGCGAACGATCCGAGGCGAGAAGAACCAGGCGGCCGGATTGTTACGCGGTCGTGAACGATAACCGGCGTTCGCAAAGCGAATTCTAATTTCATGTTGCATAAAGTGCCATTTGATCTTGGATACAGTGGACGGGAGTACTTGAATACTGGTGAAAAGAGCAAGCATGAGTGAGCGAAAGGGAGATCTCTCGAGTATAGGTTGCCTATCCGTAGGAGGGGCAGGGTGTGGGAAGTGGGGATGGAGAATAAGCGACTTGTAGAGTTCGATTAGGGCGCGAGTTGCGCGGCCGCTGGAGCCCCAGATATTAGCGACTTCCCCTTCCCTCCTTCTCTCGTTCCATCTTTCTCTCGCAACTCTCCTCCGTTTCTCTCTCGCCCCCTCCCCTCTCTCTCCCCTCCCTCTTCGCCGCCCATCGTTTTCCGAACGCACACGTTTTCGCGCGTATGCACACGCATGTGTATGCACGTATATTCTCTCTCCTTGATGTGTCCGACCTCTCGCTTTCTCCGAGGCTGCGGGGCGGGCTAGCGACGGTGATAGACGATCTGCGTGTGTGGCAAGGGTTACCTGAAAATGTAGGAGCGAGCGAGTGAGCGAGCGAGAACAAGCGCGCGATTCGCTCGGGACCGGTGGTAGGGAGAACCGAGTATCCGTGGTAGTTTTCTCCCCGCCATCGTCACTCGTGACGTTTTATATCGTTCAGCTATATTCGGTTCGTTAGATCATGCAACTGTCACTCTGCGACATGCTATCGAACTTCTCGTATTCCCATGACGCGGCTGAAAAGCGGCGAATATTTTAAACTGTTTAACGAACAATTCATTTTTGACGACACCGCGGCATGTTCGATCGAACGGTTTGCTCACGTCTAACGCCGCACGCAGAAGAATAGATACGAAACGTTTATTCGTTGCGAAATTGGTATTGCTCGATATCTCGCGGTTGGGTTCGGGCGAACCAATGCGATCGAGCGGTAGGTCAGTTAAATTTTCAATGACGTTTCACAAATATTCATTACGTTTATTATTTAAAACGATTATTGTCGTGGCGCCCTGTTCGTTTGCTCGCGATAGCGGTATTACGGCATCGGCAGATAAAAATATTGTTACATAATATTCTTTGTATCGCGACTCAATAATATGAATTTACTCGTGTCTTAGACGGGGATCTGCTTGTTGTGCAAGACGAGGGGAGCACGTTTTATTCGTCGAAAAGACCGGAGGAGTGTAAGGAAAGCTGAACCGAATTTTCGGAAATCATTGATTTTCTATGTTTATTTCTTTGGAACTTAGAATGACTAATTTACAGGTCGACGGTATGATCACTCTGACACTTATCTTTTAACGGTAGCCAATGGTCGTGGCTGGTTTCTAATCGGTCGATAGGATTTTCATTGAACTTCCTTCGACCGGGAACAAAGCGAAAAACAAACATTCGCTCCTCGCAGTTTAACTTTAAAGCAGTTTTCTTTCTCGCGTACTCTCTCGGGGTTTTTGGAGCACACGGGTACTCTTCGCCGGAGAACGTCGGGAACAGCCGACGGTTACCGAACGCTTGCCGCGCCACGAAAGAACGCCCTCCAACGAACAGCTAGACGCGAATTCTATAAACCGAAGTCACGGAACACATTTGATAAAAGGAATCAGACACACGTACTACGTATGTTCAGACGATTGATCGTCCGATTTTAACTTTGTTCGACGATCGAGGTCTCCGCGGGATAGCCAAATTCAGGATCGTATCGAAGGGTTGTACCCACGATACGAAACACAGAGAGAGAGAGAGAGAGAGAGAGATTGTGTGTTTGTGTGTGTGCGTGCGAGAGAGAGAGAGAGAGAGAGAGAGAGAGAGAGAGAGAGAGAGAGAGACTTATTGACACAACATGCGATGGTCGAACGAGAAGCACACGGTGAGCATCGGTTCTATAGGCGACAGGACAGGAATTATGCCCGTTTTCATGCGACTCCCGTCGAATCTCTGTCTCTCTTGATCGCACATGATCCAGTGTTGTCGCACGAGATTCCCGTAAAAAAACATGTGAATATCGTACTGGGAACACGAACGAGTCTACGGTGGGTTTTGTCGTCGTAGTGCTGCGCGGGGTAACGCCTCTCCTTCGATTCTCGCGTCATGCCGAGAGTCCTTGTGCTCCTCGACGCAGTACACGCAATACGTTCCGTGATACATCCGAGGAACTCTTCAATCGTCTTCTGTACGGATGAACTATCCACTGCTTGGTAGGTGTAACGACGTACTTTTTTCTTTCTTTCTTTCTCTTCCTTCGTTCCTCCCTCCGCTTCCTCTCCGTCCCCTGGGCTGTTCGCTCTCTGTCTCTCTCGCTCGTTCGCTCGCGCGCGCGCGACGTTCGCTCCGTCCCCGTCCTCATCCATTTATCCGTCTATCTTTCACCTATTGCCTCTGGTACGACTGCTGTCTTTCTCTGACTCTCGTTTCATCCATCCCTCTTTCTCTTTCCCTCCGCCACCCTTTATCCCTCCTCCTCCTCCTCCTCCTCCTGTGACCCCCTTCTCTCTTTTCTAGCGGACCCGCGCGCTCTCTCAATGTATCATTGTGGCGACCTGTGCGAAGTGTTACGTATAGATATGCGTGTGTGTACATTATACTCGCACACGAAAACACATGCACATGCAAAAGAATATCGCCTCGACGTGCGCGTGTGTATGACGTGTTATGTTGCATCCTACGATTAGGCAGCAGCGAGTGTGGCCGCGTGTGTCGAACGCATTTTCCAAACCGATTTTCTCGTGGCCGAGACATGACAACGAACAGAGCCTGTTTTCGTCTGCGAGAGAGTAACGCGAACGCGACGTTACGCATCGGAGAGTGGATGTTTTAAACCAGCCGAGCTCTGGTCTTTATTGTTAACCACTCAGCGTTACTCTCGTGTCAACGAAACGTGCGAAACCGTTCAGTAGATTGATTGAAATGTGACACCGCGTCGAAACGATCGTTTCAAAATATCTTCTGTTTACGTAATTTTCATTACACTCGTCGTTCACGATCCGCGTAAATAACATCGAATACTGTCACCGATGTCATCACGTAAACATTCCTGATTGGGGATGGATATCGAAGACAGTTCTGCTCGTCACGTGTAATCTTTGTGAAAGTATATCTTCTCGATCCCGTCGATGTTCCTACGTTCCTAAAATTGTATATTTTCACGTTTCAGGAATTATCTGGACAGAACAGTAACGATAGTTCGAATGGACCTGCCTGTCCAGGAACACCAAACTCACAGGGGATGAGACCAACCCCTTCCCCGACAGGATCTACAGGTTCTCGCTCGATGTCCCCTGCTGTCGGTTCGTACAATTTCATTGCAATGCTGCTTCAATCGCCGATCCTTCGGCCATTTGTCCCTGCGGAATTGATCTCTGATCTTCGATTTTGTACAGGCCAACAAAACGTTCAGATGCCTCCACGTCCGTCGAGCAGCCAGTCGGATGGTAGTGGACCAGCACGAATGAGTCATTCTCCTATGACAACTCAAGGTACACGCGATACACGTGAAACTTGTTCTCGTACTTAATCTCGTGTTTGGAAAATCTGACAGAAGGATACGAAACATTTTCAGGAGCATACCAGCAGCCGTTGGGTCCTTCGCCACACATGCACAGCTATAAGATGAACAACACCGGTCCCGGTGTTGTTCAACCAGGATCTGGTTCGGCTAGCCTCGGCGGGATAAATCCGATGGGTGGTGGTATGGGATACGCAGCTGGTGGAGCGGCTGCGGGTCAGCCTGGGGGTTATCACGGGCAGGGTACCTATCCACCTCCGCGCCCGCACGTGCAATTCTCGCAAGGCTATCCGTCGCCAGCCAATTCGCAACCACCGCCTAACAATCAATATCAGGCTCCTAACAGACCCAACAATTTGGTGCAATATCCTCCGTACACGGTAAGCGAACCGTTTCACTCCGTTCGTTCTTCTCTTCCGTCAGGTGACAGTGAGTGACGCGTCGTTTTGTTTCTTCTAGCATAAAATGGGATTCAACAGCGTACCACCGGGAATGCCACCTAGTCCGGGACCGCCTCAAGTTTACGGAGGTAGTAGTACAGCAGGTATGGTGCCACCAGGTACCCCTGGAGTGACTGTGATCGGTAATATGGGCCCGCCGGCGAGTTCCATGGGTCCACCACCACCATCGCCTAATCATGTCAGCAACCAGCCGCCGCCGACTAGCTCGGCTGTGCCGCATTTGCACACTCCCGCAGCCACGCCACCCCTCAATCACGAGGGAAGCCCGATGCCTCCGCCAAGTACCACTCCCAATTCACATCCCGCTTCGACACCGACACCGACCAGCCATAGTTCTGCAGATCTTACCACAGAAACCTCTAACGACAGTGGCATAACCACTACTGCTTCAGGTATATCCACTCATTTGTCGTGCTTCTTACTTCGCACTCGTGACTTGTTTCTGTGACGAGGTAGAGCACGTCGTTTAATTGAAAAATATTCGTCCCCGCAGGCACGTCAGCTATAAACGTCACCTCTACTTCGAGCGGCACCGTGACATCCGTGATAACCACCGGTCCCGACGGCACGTCTCTAGACGAAGGATCTCAACAGTCCACGTTGTCGAACGCGTCAGCTGGTCAGTATACCCGACGATATTTAAGAGAGCGCGTACCCAGTGTATTTAATCGTCGTACAATTCTTCTTTGACGCAGCTTCTGGAGAAGATCCGGCGTGTCCACCGAGGCCGAGGAAAGACATGATCGGATATCACAGCCATCCAACGACACCGCAGAGCACGGTCCCGTCGCCGGGCGCCGCGAGTATTAATTCGATACACGAAGAATACCCGGACATGAACAGTCCCGGTTGGCCACGTACTCCCGCTAGTCCTGTATGTATCTCGCCCGATCGTTCGAATCTTAAGACTCTGACATATAATGGTTTAATACTTTCGTATGTATTATCTGTACCTTTATATCGCATGTTTTCAATGTCTCTACGTCGAGATTTCTAAGAACGATATACGAATCAGGGTCAATGCGTTTTTTCTCTACGACAGTCTTTTGGATTTTTCAATATTTTATATATTTTACAGGTATTTAACAGTCATGTGCCTCAAGACCCATACAGATCTAAGGTTACTGTTTATTCACTATAAGTATTTATTATACCGTTGCACAACACACTATTCAACGTTGAATGCTTCGTGCTTCGTTTAGTCTCCAGATGCGTACCCTGCCATACTTAGCAAACATATCCTCTACAGATCGTTTTAACTCTTTTTCCGTTTCGACACCGACATCGAACCTTAACAGATGACATCCGTATTTTTCGTTTGCGGTAGTACATAGTGTCTAGTACACGTCTCGGTCTCCCTAACAAAATCATCGTCGTACAACATTTCGTGCACACGCCTGTTCACATAACGCGACGTCTCCTTGTTCGTTTGACCGAATCGAACACGGACACCGGAAAGTGAAATTGATGAACCATAGAAACGTTAAATTCCCCAATGTTAATTCGCTTTACGTGACTGCATGATACGTACCTCTCGTTCGATTACTGTCAAAGTAGAAAGGCAACACTTTCGCATGGGTTGTGGTATTACTAATTTCATTCTAAAATCTATGTACGTACGAATATAATTGTCGACTCATTGTAATTAATCAAACATAGATGAAGCGTTTAAAAGCGAGAAAAAGATGGCACGCGTCGAAGCGTGTGACGAGAGGTGAACCGGCGTATCCGATATTAACGCATTTTTCCTGACGATCATTTCAGAAACCAGACAGCTTAGCAAAGCTGTACGAGATGGACGATTCGATGGAACGGAGAACATGGCTGGACAAATTAGTTAACTTTATGGAAGAACGAAGATCACCAATTACCAGCTGTCCTACCATCTCCAAGAACCCCCTCGACTTATTTCGGCTATACCTCTACGTGAAGGAGAGGGGGGGCTTCATGGAGGTATGCAAGGTGCAGTGTAGTTCCATCTAGCCCTCGGTGTCTTTACAGTAGTTTTTTTTCATAATTCTATATGTGTTTTGTACTTGTATTACATACATACATACATACATACATTTTTTTTTTCTTTTTTGGATTTTCTTGTACACGATTTTGAGTGCCATGAAAAGCGATGATGACTCGAGCCATCTGTTCTCTTTTCCTTTTTGCTGGCACTATACGTTCATCAGTTTTCTTTTCTCTTTTTCTTGTTTTTTGTTTTACCAAACATTTTTGACGTATAACAATTGTGAAAACACGCTTGGTTTCTGTGTGCGCTGAATTGTGCATGAAATTCTATCTTACATCATACTTTTTGCTAGATAGTGTTCTTTTTACCTTTTGTACTGTTCATAAAATTACGACGAAGATAGGAAAAAGAGAACCAAGTTTTTTAACACGTCTTTTCTTGAAGTAGTCGTTCGACGTGTAAGGAAAACGCCCTGATCTACGAACCTTGGTGCTATATGGAATTATTCTAATAATCAGCGAAGAATAAACTTTTAATATCGATGTAATAACGGTAATTCGTTTCGATTGTACTCTTGTCTACTCGTCTTCACTTTTTCACGTTCTGCATGATCAGGAACCGCGAAGCAATTTATATATATATATATATATATATATGTGTGTGTGGGGGAGAACGTCGTTATCGTCGAACCGGTATTTGATTTCGTTTTAGATTTTAGTCGCCGTTCTTTACGTGTTCCATTATTTTTATTTGTCGAGATGCAGATTTTTGTCTGTTTGGATTCTCTACTCGGTAATGTGGACGGACGAACGAAAATTGATGGAAAAATTCACATTGACCTTCTATAGGTGACGAAGAACAAAACGTGGAAAGATATAGCCGGATTATTGGGCATCGGTGCGAGCAGCAGCGCGGCGTACACGCTGCGGAAACATTACACGAAACACTTGTTGGCGTACGAATGTCACTTTGACCGCGGCGGCGTGGATCCTCAGCCGATCATAAATCAAGTCGAAGCTGGCTCGAAGAAGAAAGCGTCGAAAGCGACTGCCTCCGTGCCCTCGCCGGGTAGGTCTTCTGAATGTCCCCGTCGTGGAACACCGTCCACGCTTAACGCATTACATCGTTCCCTATGTACAGGGTCTTCCAATTCGCAAGATTCCTTTCCTGCCGCTGGATCGAGCAATGCTTCTATGGACGGTTACGGAAGCTATCAGAGTGGATACACCGGCGGCACGCCTGGAGGACCGTCGTCGGAATATACACCTCCTCCTCCGAGACCGCCCAGTCAGAGCAACGCGTCTTCTCCGCACCAAGGTACGTACGCTTCTCTCGGTTTCCACTTAGATTCCACTACTTGATGAACTTGACTCGATAAAATGATCATTGTATAAAACTACTTTATTACCAAGCGTGTGAAAGAGGAATTGCGGTTGAGAGAATATGTTCTGGCAGGTGGTTTGAACCAGGGCGGGCAGAATGTCACGAATCCGTTCGACGACGGCGTGGGACGCCTTTTTCGCAAGTCGAACGCAACGCCCCACCCTGGTCCGCTACGAGGTCCAGGTACTTCTCTCTCACCCTTGTCTCCTTTCACAACATGCAACGAGATATTCATTTCATCATCCACACGCGTAGCTCTTTTGTGTTCGATTACATTCTTCTTCTTGTCGTGCATCACTTTTTCTTCTTATTCGTATAACGAGATACTTCTTGATCGCGGTCGAGATATAATTGCCGTTTCATCTTTCAAGGAATGCAACAAGGCAGTTACCAAAACACAGGTTCCTACCAAAACTACCCTCAGGATCAGTACATCCGGCCGCAAGGTAGCACGCTGTCCCAGCAAGGGGAGTTCAACCAGCCCTATTCGCCGAGGTCCCATTACTCACCTTACGTACCAGACGTTGACAGGTTAAAAGATTATTCCGTTTCGGAGCACGCGCACCGTGGAAGGACGAAGCGTAAACTTGGGGAATCTTACAGAGGATATCCTGGGGGGAACATGCCGCCGAGTAATGCCAGCGGACAGGACATGTACAATAGATACAGCAGTAGTCAGCAGCCTGCTAGTTACCCCACGGGGACACCGCCCAACGCGAGAAGTAACAGCTATCCATCTGCGCCGCAGGCGCATCCTGCCGCGGTACCGCAGCAGACGGCGACCAGTCAACCCTCTTCGCCCTCGCAGCCTACCGCTGCTTCGTCCTATTCGTGTCCTCAAGATTACTATCGACAGGAACAGGTAACTCTACTCTCGTGACCGATGCCGTTCGGCCCGAACGAAGTAGACAACGATTACTCGTGACAACAGTGATCGCGTGTAATTTATTACGTTCGTCGTTAAAGGGCGGATACGGGGCTCCCGGTGGAACACCGCTGTACGCGGCTGGCACGAACGCAAATAAGAACATGCCGCCGCCGCCGCCAGGTCCTAACCCGCCAAGGCGTCACCCAGATTTTGCCAAAGACCAACAGTATCCTCAGTACAACCAGCAACGACCAGCGTATCCGGGTAATTAAATTTTCGTGTCGGTCGAATGTGATGAGAAAATAAACGTGTGTCCTATAAAAGAAACGTCTGCGCGCATAGGATGGCCGAATACGAGTAATCAGTACAACAGCAGTAGTGGAAATAATAGGGTTCAGTATCCGACTCAACAGCCGCCAGCCCCGACGCCGCAGCAGCAACCGCAGCCGCCACCGCCGACACCACCGTCTGTCACCTCTGCACCTTCGCCAGGACTTCCTAGCAGTCAACAGTGGGGTAGTCAACAACCAAATAGAACCACGCCCCAGCCGACGCTAAACGCTATAGCTCATGCTCCTCCACCTTGGGATCATCGTTACTCGAATCAACCGTCCCCTCTGTATCCTGCACCCGGAAATCATCAGGTAATCATCATCGGTTTACTCTCGCCAAGTTTCCGTTCGTCTCGGATTCAATCTATCGTTCTCCCAACATGTTTTGCTCCGGCGAATTTACAGACACAGCTAGGCATAAACCCTATGATCAGCCAGCAGCCCACGTCGAAAAGAGAAATGACATTCCCTCCCGACAGCGTCGAAGCGGTGACTCCGCTTCTCTATAAACGGCGGAAACTGACACGTGCCGACGTAGCACCGGTGGAGGCTTGGCGGATCATGATGGCCCTGAGATCAGGCCTGTTGGCCGAAAGCTGTTGGGCGCTCGACGTACTAAATATTTTGTTATTCGACGATTCTTCTGTAAGTTTCGTCTCAAACTTCCATTTCTTTCCACTACTACTTCCATGCTCTTTCGTAACCGATTGTACAAGTAAAACATTAAACGATAACAAAACGAATTCTACAGGTAAGTTATTTCGGGTTGACACACTTGCCCGGGCTGTTGGATGTTCTGCTGGAACATTTTTCGCGTTCTTTGTCCGATATGTTCGAGCCACCAGCGAACGAGGAGGACCGATGGAACCAATCGGCGGACGGCCCGGAGGTAGACCTCGGCGCTGTGACGCGCCCCATCGATCCCGAGGATCGAACGAAGTTGCTCTCGTCCTCGAATTACACATTCCTGTCGAGGCGGGGCCGCCCGGTAAAAATCGTTCCCAGGGACGACGACATATTCGTTTTGGATTCGAGAAGAACTTGGGATCACCACCAAGAGTGCGAGTCGGAGACGGAGCCCTGGCAGGTGGACGCCAACACTACCAAGTACATAGTGACGTGTTTTCAATCTGAGATCGGTTCGGTACCGTTCGCGCGTCTCCTACGGGACGAAAAGCCGCCTCTGCTGCAAAAGGAGGTGGAGTGTACGGACTCGAAAGACGAAACCAAAGCGGATCCTGGTACGCTCGACGCGTCGGCCGGTTGCGGGCCCAAGACGAACGAGCCCGAAGAGAAGCCGAAGGAGACGAGCGAGAAGAAGCAGTTGGACAAGAAGAAGAAGACGAAAACGTTGAGCGACGTTCTGTCGAGGATTAAGAAGGAACCAGAGGAGATGAACGATCTTACGAGGGAGCTGTTCGAGAAGAAGAACGACGGGATCAAGAAGGAGTGCGACGCCGAGCCACCGAAGGTGATGAACAGCAACGTGGGCGGCGAGCAGTTCGCGGACGAATCCCGGCAGAGGACCGAGGATGAGCAGCCCCTCGTACCGACGCAGAACGGTCTGAACGACGCGACGAGTAACGCCGAGACTGCGGCGACGGTGAAGATGGTGGTGCAGGTGAAGGTCGAGATCGAGGAGCAGGAGTCGGTAGCGAAGGACGACGATAACAAGGAGGGACCAAGTTTAAGCATTAAAGATCCGGCGGGCACGCTGAAGAGGAGGCGGATAAGCGACTACGAGGACGAGAGTTACTCGAGAGACGAAGCGAGCTTGTACCTCGTTACCGAGACTCAGGACAACCTTGCCCGACGTTGCGTCTGTTTGTCGACAATTCTAAGGAATCTCACGTTCATCCCGGGTAACGAGGCCGAGTTTGCCAAGAACGTCACTTTCTTGAGCCTCCTCGGCAAGTTGCTGTTGCTGCACCACGAGCACCCGGTCAGGACGCAGAAGACGCGGAACTACGATCGCGAGGAGGACGCGGATTTCGCGGACTCGTGCAGCAGCCTGCAAGGCGAGAGCGAATGGTGGTGGGACTTTCTGCATCACATCAGAGAAAACGTGCTCGTCATGGCGGCGAACATCGCCGGTCACATGGATCTGAGTCAACACCCGGAGGAGATATCCCGGCCGGTGCTGGACGGCCTCCTGCATTGGGCGGTCTGTCCCGCCGCTCACGGCCAGGACCCGTTCCCGACGGTCAGCCCGAATTCTTCCCTCTCGCCGCAGCGACTGGCGCTCGAAGCTCTGTGCAAACTCTGCGTGACGGAGTGCAACGTGGACCTGGTGGTCGCCACGCCGCCGTACTCGAGACTCCAGAGACTGTGCTCGGTGCTGACCAGGCTACTGTGCCGTAGCGAGGAACAGGTGTTGCGCGAGTTCGGCGTCAATCTGCTCCATTTCCTCTCCGCGGCGGACAGCGGCGTGGCGCGAACGATCGCCCTGCAGACGCCATGCGTCGCGTTACTCGTGGCGTTCATCGAGCAGGCTGAGTCGTCGGCGCTAGGCGTTGCGAATCAACACGGATTGGCCGCGTTGCGCGACAATCCCGAGTCGATGGGCACCAGCTTGGACATGCTGCGTCGCGCGGCCGGCACGTTGCTGAACCTCGCCAGGCATCCTGACAACAGAACTCTGCTGTTACAGCACGAATCACGGTTACTAGCCTTGGTGATGAGCCAGATCCTGGATCAACAAGTGGCCGCGATCGTTGCGCGTGTATTGTTCCAGTGTTCCAGGGGCACGTAACTTTGTTTTATCGCGACGCACGGACGGAATACGATTGTTCAGTTTCTTTTGCCCCTGCTCGATCCGCGGGTGTTTGTTTCTTTCTCGCCCCTTTGTGCAACATGAAGAGGGGGATGTTATTACGATCAGTTATTCGTTTTCGAACAAGGGACACTGCGGGAAGGACAGCTTGTGAGAATGAAGCTGCCGCTGCCGCCGCCGCTGCCGCTGCCGCTGCTGTTGCCGCTGCTGCTGCTGCTGCTGCTGCTGTTGCTATTCATGTAAGGAATACTGGAGCGGGCGCGTGAGAGAGAGAGAGAGAGAGAGAGAGAGAGGAAGAATGAGCGGAGAAAATGTTAGGAAGGTAGTTAACGATAAATGAATGATCGAGAAAGATTATTAATAGAGAGAACGGCGACGGGAGAGAGAGAGAGAGAGATAGAGAAAGGATTATGGAAAACGCGGGATTCAGAGAGTGTGTAGAGAGAAGAACAAAGTGTCGATATAATGTAACGCCGCGTGGCTAACGCGGTTGTAGTTTTATATCGAATTAACAAAATGATAAAAAAAAACAAAGCAGAGAAGTAAGAAAGTTAATTATCGGTGTTAGCGAGTTGAGGTATACTGCGACGCGAGCACCGAATGAAACCACGCGTCTAGTATACCTTTACTGATTCGTGAATTGGAAATAATATCGATAGTGTAAGATATATTTCATAGTTAATGAAGCGGAGGGGGAGTAATGAGAAAAAGAGAACACGGACGACTGCGAACTGTGGACGGTGTGAAAACAAGTGGTAGAGAGAACGCGAAGAAACTCGGGAAAATTCGTGAAGATATTAGACGGGGTTATTGTAGTGATAGACGGGGGAAGACAGGGAGGGAATAAAGATTAAAAACGAACGAATAAATAATGATAACGGTGATGATGATGATGATGATGATGATGATGATGAGACAATGACGAAGAGGAGATAATAGTGGGAGACGGTGAGAGATCGATGAGACAAACGTTTTAGCAGCATAATAATATATAGAAGAGAACGAGTACCGAAATAAAGATTAATGGGGAAGTAATGAATGACGATTGAAGCAAAACTAAATGAAAAATGAAATCCTGTTTTGACGAACCTAAAAATGGTGCGATGTGGAACGATAATATCGGGTGACGATTATATATATAAATATTAACGATAATGTAATGCAAATTTTTATATTTGCATGTTTTGTGCTGTAATTAGCGAGTAATTAAGATATTTTGTAGATAACACACACTTCCATTGAATCTTATTCGAACCGCGCCGCGCCGTGTGTACAAGGGTGAGAGAAACGATGAGAGAGATTTTAAAAGAAAATGAAAAAAGCGTAAAGGGATTTAAAAATGAAACGATGATACAACGCGGCGCGAACGGCCACGGTGGTCTCCCTTTGCAAACAGACAACAAAAAAAAAAAGAATAATGTACGGGGATGAGAGAGAAGCAGGCCACCGAGAGTCTCGACTTTAGAAGCACAGGCAGAAACTAGAACTGAAGAAAGACATTGATAGAAGAGAGCGTGAGAGGGAGAAATCAGAGCGAGTGAGACAGTTTAACGAGCGAACGCGACGCGTGAAAGGACGAATGAGAGTGGAATGGATGACGGAAGAGAGAAGAAACGGACACAGAAAAGGGGAAGTGTCGAGGACAATTGAAAAATAGCGTGATCCCTTCGGTGTTCAGCGGCGAGCGAGGGAGAGAGGACGTGAATGGGGTTGCGTGAATGAACGTGAGAGGACCTGTGCGAATGCCTCTGCGAATGAACGGGTGAAGTAGAGACGAACAAAAGGACAGAGCGGAAACAAAAAGCGGAGAGAACGAGTCGGAAGGAAGAGAGGGAGAGATACAGGTGAGGAGACAATTTCAAGTTTGATTCGTCTTTTAAACGCACGTGTGCGTGTCGCGTGTGTCAGGGTGAGAAAGAGAGGAACGGGCGCGCGTTCATTTGGTACATAGCGCGCGCTTCCGGTCCCCGCGTGCGCGTCGAGAGAATTTCTTTTTGTCGCGTGTTGTACAATGACTGTATGAACGATAATCGAATGCATCGATCGTATGCACGAAGGATGGGGGTGTTGGTAGAAAACGGGGTGGGGAATAGTGTCTGTCAAAGAAAATGTAGAAGGAAAACAACGCTATATCCATGCATACACAAACACAGACACAGACACACATGCGTACACGTAAAATACATGGTAATAATGTAATATATGAGCTTACCAGAAAAAGGGAACGGTGAAAGGTCGAGAGCGAAGTATGCGAGCGATGGACGAGTGGCAGCTTTAAACACGCGTACCTCATCACGACAAACAGCGATCACGCTTCGGTGGAAAATTATCGGAATAGTATCTCGTGCATTTTTATTTTTCCTTTTGGGGTGGACTTCAGTTTATTTACTTACTATTATTTCTTAACTTGTAATTCATTTACTAGTTCATTTTTCCTTTCTTTGCGACTTCTTCTCGCACCGGAGAAGAATCCTTTGGATTAGCCGTAGCAGTAGTAGTAATAGTAATATATGTACGCAATTGTTTTCGTATACGTTCGACACCGTTGTGATCAAATTTGTGGAGAGCGATTTCGAAACGATGAAATGGATTGTGCGAGCGAAAGAGAGCGAGAGAGAGAGAGAGACACACACACACAGAGAGGCGACGAGTCCTGTAACGTAATCGATGGTAAGAACACAGAACGTTCGGATGATAGCTCTCGATCGTGGCGTTCAAGCGATTCTGATGAAACGTATTTATAATCGCGAAGCTCTTACGCTTACCAAAAGCGCGTATGTTATCGTAAACGAGAACGAAAAGCTACTAACAAGTACTATTCCCCCAGTTGTTAGCTTTTTGCACATATTTCGACGGTTTTTGCATATACATTTATCTAATGTAACTGAAAAAGAAGAATTACGGGAAAACGGAACCGCTGTCATTCGATCAATGTTCATCGAGGAGATGAAAAAGAAACAAAGAAACGAGCCGACAATTGAATATTCTCGACTTGGTCGTCGCACACCTTCCACCACGCCGGTACTTCCTTTTCTCATTTCGTAGAAACGGATTTCACACGAACACGAGACACGAGAGGCAAACGCAGTGTTTCGGTTTCGCTCATTAATCGTCGCACGTGGGAGAACGAAAAACGCGGTGTTTCGGTTTCGCTCTTGAATGGGTAGCACGTGACAAAAGAGAACGATCGGATTGTACTTTGCTCGACGGATAGAAGGGGAAAACTGAGTAAAACGATCGAGTAACATAGAAGACGAGACGAATAAGTTATGAAGAAGGAAAAGGAAAACAGAACACTTTCCCTGATCCCAGCTTCTCCCTGGCCCCAATGTATCCTACTCTATAGATATCTAAATACGTGTAGCTCTTAAATTATTTACTTTAGTTCGAGTGGAGATGCCTGTAAGTGTAATTTACTAAGACTTTTTGTAAATAAATTATGAAATAAACTAGACGTACTTTATCCAAATGACTATAATATGTAGATAATGTCTGACTCTCCGGATTGAAACGCGATTTAAATGGGTAGCCGATCGATGAGAGAGAGAGCGAGAGAGAGAGAGAGAGAGAGAGAGAGAAAGCGAGCGAGAGAGAGAGAGAGAGAGAGAGAGAGTATGGAAAAAAGTATATAATTATGTATATGAATATTTTAAATCTCGCGACGACGGACGCTGCTGATAGAAAAAAACAAAATTTCTATAACTATACGAAACGTTGAAGTATGAGACACGAGAAACCATTGTACTTGTAGGAGAAATGATAATGTTGCTTCTAGATATAGGTTTTCAATATAAACAAACAAGGAACTATACTGCGTTTGTCAGAGAATTTATTGTGCCTGACTATCTTAAATATTATACAATCATATCTTTTTTCTTTTTATAGTTTGGATACCACTTATACAACTTGCTTTGAACATATACTGTTCTCCATGTTCAAGATCATCGCTATATTTATTTTCTGGCACAGCCACTCCAGAATGTCCGTCGCGTCGCTCTCCAGGTACCAATCCACCACGGGCGATGAGGTGTCTTCGTTCTGTAAGTTCAACAATTCACCGTTAATTATTCTTCTAATGAGTTGTACATTTTATCTTGTGTGTTACCTTGTTCACGTGCAGTATCAGTTTATTGTTGGCCACCGTCGGCGGTGACAGTAATTGATGCGTCTCCAAAGTCCACTTAACGTTCAACGATCCCCACGTGCAACCTTTCTCGATGAAATACAGTCGCCTGTGATCGATTCATAAGTAGAAACGGATGATTTTATTAACAGGTGTAACGTCAGTCGGTACTACTTACTGCAATGAGACGAGGGCTATGTGCTTCCCGTCGTTGGACAGAGTAGTATGCGCCCAGTACGTGTCGGTCTCTATCCCAGGGTTCTTGTTTATCATACTCAATAGATGCATCCCTTTTGATTTATGCACGCAAAATATTTCCACTCCCTTGTACGGATTGATGTACCGCGGTAAACGTATCCGCGACACGAACTTATGACCTATTTCTTGTGCCCTGAAATGCGTAAAACAAATGAACTCGGTTCGACTAGATTCCTGAACGTCTCCGTACCTTTTTATAATATCCGGTATCACTTTCGAGTACGTTCTTGAGGAGGAACTTTCGGTATTAAAAAATATCGAGGTTTTCTTTCCTAAAGTTTTGAAGAAATATTTCAACTCTTCTTGATGGACACTACTAACGAACGCAGTCACTAAGCTGCACGTTTCCAGCTCGATCTCCGTAGAAAATGAGGTACGGATCGAGAGGTTCGACGGAGGAACGTCTTTATTTTGAAAGCACGGTTCTTTCACCTGAAACGATAGTCGTCGAATGATGTCTTTTCCAGCGGACCGCATTTTCGGTTGCGTACCTTAGGTTGAACCACCAGGTGAGGTTCAACGTCGAAGTTGAGGGCCGACGTTTGCGCGGTATCCAAAGTCGCGTAGCCCAATTGACACGCCACTTCATAACTTAATTTTTCCGCTATCTCATCTCCGCACAGGATCAACTGTAAAATGTGTCTTTGGCTCGAATTCTTGCTTTCAATCGGGACCGTTTACTATCGGTACGTGTGTCTCCCTCACCGTGTTAGACTCGTAGAAGTAATCACCGGGTGATTTAAAGTTATAGCCGCATTGATTACCGAGCACTGTCGTGGAACGAATTAGAACGTGAAACTGTTGCATGGTTTGAGCCACGTACGATCGTGACAAGTCCAGTAGAAGCTCGTCGCTGTCGATGGTGACAAAATTTTTCTGATAGCATGGAAGTCTAGAAAATGAGAAAGAAATTAATAGAGTTCGTTCACTCGTTCACTGATCCTGATTACCTGAAGTCCGCGTGTTTCTCAGAGCCACCACCCTTCTCGGAGTATTCAAAAATAAATCGAACAACATTCTTATAATCGGCCATATCGCCGATATTATAAATATTAGGTCTCTCTGTATCGGCCAACAGTATTAAGCGTATTAGGATCGGAGAAATATACATATGTTCTATTACACTCTTTCTTCTGACGTTCTGTAATCGACATTATCATGAATTTCAACGTAACTGTCGGCACAGAGAAAACAGGGAGATCTTACGTACGTTGTTGTTCTTGTTCGAAGGCAAGAGATGGACGTTGGAGACATCTTTCCTCAGCTTCGCGGCGATAGAATATTTAGTTTCCGGTTTCTTCGGGATCAAGTCGATCAGGGACAACAGGAATCCTTCTTGCAAATTCAGGTCGAATTCTCTGACTATGACGCAAACGCCCCTGCAGAAAATTATGGTCGCGTCACACTGCGCGCATTTTATTATTGTAGAATGATAAGCGCTCACTTGTAAACGTCGTAATTCAATTTCCTCTGCTTCAGGCAAGCGAATTCTATACAGTGTTTCAATTTACGATTGCCCGCGTAGTTGATCATGCTCTTCTGCAAATTCGAGTGCAGAATCACAGGGAACGTGGTATTACGAATTTGATTATCCAGCTGAAACAAACTCGGTCAGTTCTCGTCGTTCTGTCCATCATTGATCGAACTTCTTAAAATATCCACCTGAATTCTGTGAACGTATCCCTGGAGATGAGTCAACGACATGGATTGTCTGTAGTGCAACCAAATGCCCGGTGAATAGGTTCTCCTGAGTTTCCCAAAGAATGGTTTGGTCATGTGCATTTTCACGAGATCAACCTGAAAATATCCTATATATAGTTTCTCGATAAATCGTTGAGAACTTTTAACACTCACATCGATAAAGTTCTCTAACTGCGCCTTCTTACAACAATTTACATATTTGCTTTCTATCCACACGCTCAACTCTAAAGATAAACTCTTCCATTTCCTATCGAAATACAATTCCCAGTGGGCCGCCGAGTCTGTCACGTTGGCGTACACCAGCTCTTTCGAAACCTCGTTCGATCTCGTTACCTGCGACAAGAAAAAAACATTGGCACATGGTGTCAAGTCGTACCAGACCCTTGCGAGTGTTGCAGTCCATTTATTATAGTGTACTCACAACACTGACTCCGATACCAGCAAGCGATAGAAATATCTCCCTTTTGCTGGGCTCAGGGTCGACGATGCTCTTCGCTTTTAAGAACACCGTCTCCTGCTGAGTGAACAGTAAAATCCTCTGATTTCCTTCCATGTAGCTGACCCAATAGACGATCGTTTTTTCATCGGTCTGTCCGTTCTTTGACACCGGCGATTTCACCTCCTCGTCGCAGTTATTATTATCGCTGCTGAAACTTCCGGATTTGCTTTCCAGCCATGTCGATTTACTACTCTGAGATTTTACGGAGTTGCTGGTCGAGCCGTTGCACTTGTCGACGATCACGAGAGGCACCACTTCCTGCCCGTATCCATCCTTAAAATAAAAAAGTTAATCAGCACGCACAATTGGATTTCTCTACAAACCGTTTCACCTTTTGAAATCTGGCGCTGTAACCGGATCTCTTATTGTTGTACACGTTCCAGACGAGTTCTCTGGACTTAGTGGGATCGTCCCAGGTGTACAACAGGCTCTGGAACGGATTTACGAGCGCCACTTGGCCCAAGTTCTGTTGGCTGACTTTTAAGAACAAGTCGTCGCAGAAATTGTCTATCCTCACTGGTATGTCACCGGCGGTGTACTTTTGGAACGTGACACAGTAAGGAGAATTGGTACCGCCTTTGATCTCGACGGTAATCGCCGACTGTGAACCCCAATGTCAATTATTACAATTCTTTCATATCCATTGGGTAAACCGCGGATTTGTATAAAATAAAATCCGCTGTCAGCTTGAGGATACTCGTTCAATAACTGAAACCGCTTACCCCGTTGTCCATCCTCAACACAGTCTTCCCCGATTGTACGACACTAAAATGCTGCGATACTAATTGACTGTTCCTCCACTTTATCCTCATCTTCATGGACTCCGTGACCGGCCAAAACGGCATGTTCTGTCCGGGTAGCAAATCGTTCCACAGATCTGCCTGATCGTTCTCCTCCATGAATCTTAGAGTCTTCTTGGTTTTGTTATTGATGTAGAAGTAGGGAAGGAACGTGATTATCTTGGTGAAATTAGGGGACAACCGGGAGCTTTCGATCTCCGTTAGAATTCTGTACTTCCTTCCACGCTCCACGTCTTTACACACGATCAGAGACATGGAGGTGATCCCTTCTAGTCCGAACGGTAACGACCACTCGGATTGGTGAGCCCTCAATCTGACCATACTCTTCTTGTTGTTCTTCTGAGAGAATACCATCAGCTCTTCCTCGGGGATCTCGTTGACCACGTGCGAATGACATTCCTGCATCAAATTATTCAATTTTTAATTACGTCACGTTACAACGTTGCGCTTACAATTACCTGAATGTACAACGGTAAACCAGACTTGTTCATCATCCAGTATTGCGACTGGATGACAACGTGCCAGGTCCTCGTTTTGCACAGTTCTATGCAGAGCAAGAAAGTCTTGGTTGATTCCGACTCGCTGTCCGCGTTCATCAAAACGAATTTCCTTTCTAAATTCGTGTTCAATTTCGCCGTGCCCGTCCAATACGCTCCCAGATAATTTTGAATCTAAAGGAGAACGACGTTTCACATAAAAATCCAGTCTAGTTACGAGTTAGCAAAACTATAATACGTGTAGTTACTTTAAAGACGAATTGAACATCGTTGTTGCAGTTCAACGAATGCATGTTTATCTTTTCCCCCGGCTCGATCTTCACCTCGTAATTGATGATAGGTATGTGAACGTCTATGACGAACGGTAACTGATTGTTGAAGATCATTGGCGAGTAGATGGTGATCAAGTAGTTGGGCACTTGGCAGCTCGGTCTCGCGGTGACCGGGACTTCGTTGCAGGACACCTTTACGCAGAACACCGAGTTCCCGTTTTCCTTCGTCTTGCAGCAAATGTCCTTTACCACGTTCAACGATCCGCTGAGTTCCTTCCAGAAGACACCCTCCTCGCTCACTTGGTAGTTCTCCAAGTAAGCGGGGAGTATATAAACTGGGAAGTGGTACGCTATGTACAAGGGTACGCTGTAAGTCGAATCGGGTTCGATGATCGTCATCCGTATGTTGTCGTCGAAAGGGTTCGTCGTCGCTCCGACACACGTCAGCCCTAGCTTCTCCAGTAACGACTTCTTGTAGTAGAGTCCCAACGCGTACGACGTCTCGTTGCGAAATTGCAATGGCGATCGTACCGTGATCGTTCGATGCAAGTAGTTGTTGATAGTCGCTTCTATGACCAAATGATAGCGAACCTCGTGCCTGATCGGCCTGAGGGGAATCAGATTGCAGCCCTGTTTCTTGGGACAATACACCAATACATCTTCGAATCCGTTAAAGATTATATGCAACACCTCGCCGGTGATCGACTTGTATATGCTAATGGGAGAATCCTCCTCAAATATTTCCTCGATCGACGCCGTTTGCAAGACCGTCTCGGGATTAGGCAGATCTATCAATTCGTTATTGAACGGGCTCGTGGGAGGAGAGTGTGCCTCCGCCTCGGGGCTGCTGCACACGCTCCCCGGTGGGCTGACATCGTGATAATCCTGACTAGCGATCACTCGGTTGATGTTCTTGTTGATCTCGTTCTCCGGGACGAGAAGCTCTATCCGACTTTCGTGGCCGATGTTGTTGTGCAAGTTCAATTTCTTCGTGTTAGGAGGAACCGTCGGTATACCACTGGTCGCGCGTTGGAAAGCGTTTAGAAAAATATCGATCACGGTGATCAAATTTGGTGTGATCACCAGATTGAATTTGTCCTCCGCGACGACGACGATGTACACCGCGACGTCGTTTGATTTGATCGACTCGCGTCCAAGAGGGCCGAACGAGTCGACGTTGCATTCGGGAGTCAATTCCAATCCCTCGTCCTCGTTCGTGCTCGAATCGTCGCTATCGCTGTCTTCGTCACCGCTGCTGGTGTTGCTGAACAAGTAATTGGACGTCCTTGCCAGTTTCTTCTGACCCTCTTCGTCATCGGTATCGGAATCCTCTTCGTACGTCGAGTACAACTCGGTATCGTTCGCCTTCGACACGGTCAAATGATCCGGAGTTATGAACACCATGTCCGTCACGTCCTGATCGGTGCTTCTGAAACTCTTCTTCTTAGCTTTCAACGCGTCCTGCTTTACATGTTGGTAGGAGTTGGTCCAGTTCGAGTTCACCATGAACGCCTCGCCGTGACGCATTTTCACCGACAACTCCCACGGTCTGTAAGTCGCGTCGTCGTCCGAGCAGAGGTCGACCACAGGTTCCCACTTGTTGTAATCCGTGTTGTAACACGAAGCGTGAAGCTTCAAGTTCGACTCGAGATTGAAATCGTTCAGCCAATCGTTTATAGAAGCTGTGATCACGCTGTCGATTTTTACGACCGGCAGCCTCTCCATCGAGTACTCGATTTCTAACAGTACGCAGAGCACCAAGGGTTTCAAGGTGACAGTGACCACCCGGTCGTTCCACTCGTAGATCAAGTGCGAGTCGTCGTCGTTCAATTTCTTATAAGGTACATTCGATATCTTCTTAGGCGTCCATAGATTCGTGTGTATGTTGTATTCTTGATTCGCGAACCGGTCCTCCGGTTTCGCGCTAACCGTGTCCACAAAGCTCGTCGCTTTGTCCGCTATGCTGATGAACGTGTGCACGATCTCCGCGGACAGGTGTACGTCGAGTTTGTTCACGGCGACGGTGTAATTGTCGACGAACTCTGGCGCCTCTCTCTTCCTGCAGATCTCGATGTCGCACGGGCACAGCAGCCAGTAGGGAGTGGCGCACTGCGCAGAGTAATTCCCTTGTTTCCTCGACTTCACTCTCACGTCCGTGAGCGTGCAAACGATCGACGAGGAACAACTGTGCCTGCTGCTCTCGATCGACACTTCCGTCTCGAGCAGAATCACGTGCGCGTTGGTCACCTTCGGGTCACCGAAGAACAGGATCTCTGGCTTTTGTATCCTCACGGATACCGAGGTGTCTGAATTCAAAAAGTATACTTTAAAATATACATTTATATAATCTCGATGATTATTAAACGTTGGATCGGCGCATACGAAATGTGAAATCACGTTTCATATGCACCTGCCTGACAGATTCTTCCATTAAATGTTCGAAGAAGCTGGAACGAGCGCGTATAAATACCTGGTTCCTCTTTGAAATATTGTGCGTACTTTATTTTGTTTCTTTCTGGTATATCCTTGCTCTTGATGCAAAAGCGAGAAGCGATTAATCTTCACCTAGATCGATTCGCTGGACACTTAATTAGATTTACGACAACTCACTGTCGCGGAATTGTTGTTCTCGTATCCGTGATTAACGATTCCCTCTTCCACCTGATCGCCAGGGAAAGAGTCTATGACGTATCTAGCGAGGTGGGTCACGAACGGGACGGATAGATTGATCCGTACTTCTTGAACGAGCGCGTCGAGGCATCGTTCGCCGGTCGGTGCACGATTGTACGTAACGTCCACGATAGGTGACATCGAAACGGACACACAGGACTCGAATTCGGTACCTATTTGCCTCGCCGGTGATTGAATAATCCTTGAATCGAAGATTTGTCGATATCAAAATGCGTTCTGAAGGAAATCTCCGAATTAACTATAGAAATGTACTTCTTTATGCCTTGAGAATCTTTCCGGGTGTCCTGTAGAACGCAGCTTTGAAGAGAGAGCTTCATCTTGAGGGTCCTGTCGTTGTAGAATGCGTACGTGTTAATCAACTCGCCGAACGTTAGTCTACATAAACCGTGATTGAGGTCGCGAACAGGCGAGCTCAGTACCTGATTAAACACAAAAACCATCCTGGTGTAATATAATTAAATCGTGAATACTTATTAATGACGGATGATCACCTCCTCGGAATCTAAAAACAGATTCAACTGCAGCCCGTCTAAACTCAATTTCGTGTTGATCTCGCAAATGGAATTCTCGTTGTGCGTGAGGAAGTCCTCCAACTTTTTAACCATCGCGTTATCCTGATCGATCTTCTTCAGCTCTGCTTCCATCGCAGACTTCTCGGCGCTGCACATCTCCTTGAACCGTATGATCTTCGAGACGTTGTCCTTCCATACCAGTATGCTAGACTTCAGGTCTCGTTGGCTCAGATTCACGTACACAAAGTCCACCGAGCCTTGAACGTTGAACAAGCCGTACGTCTCGAGTTCCATCGCGCTGCGGTACTCCGTCCTTCTCTTAATGTCGAAATGAACGTGCACCGGTTCGATGATCGGTTCCTGCCGATTGAAACTCAAGTATGTACGACCGCGAGAAACGCATGAGAAGTTAAAAATTCGGCGCGCTTGTACACATTATAAACGCAGAGAGACACTGAGTCTTACTTGAATTTCCAAGTCTTGGCTGAGCGTCATAATCGCCCTGGACACGGTCATATTCTTCAACTTGATCAGGATATTATCGATTATCATCTGATTCGCGTCGTTCCCCGGTAGCTTGATACTTTGAACAGGCTGATCGACCTTCTTGAAGAAATTCTCGACCGACAGAACGCCTGTGTTCAGTACTAGAAGGCTCGGTACGTCTTTGCGTTGTGGCAGAAGAAACACGGGGCCTTGAATGTCAATGAAGATGTGCAGCTTCGTACCGCTTTTCTTGAACTCCTCGATTCCGCCAATCAGTTTTTTGATCACGTAATTTTCCAGCCGTAAGCAGTAGGTGGACGTGAAGGGCGTTAGAAAGTACTGGAAAAAGGGAGATTCGAATTCGAAGCGTTCGCGTGACAGTACTCGAGAATCTAGTACCTTCAAATCGTAAAGTATTTTGCAGACAACCACGCAGTTGATTCTGCCGATGGAGAGTTTAAACGTTCCGTCCGACATGACGTCGTCCAGTTTGGTGTCGATGTCCGAGCAAGTGTACAACCTCGGCGTGTGTCTGACGTATTTTAAATCGAACACCTTGTCCTCTTCCGTGACCAAAAGCTGTCGAACAGAGATATAAGATTAAGTCGGAAGCTTCGATCGAAACGGTGTGACTTACTTTCGAATAGAGCGTTTCTTCGTTCAGATCTTCTATCGACAGATGCCTGAGGTGTCCGCGCAACACCATTCTTTCATTGGCAGTGTAAATGCAATCGTTTTCAAGGCCCTGGATCTGAATCTCCATCAGATCCATGTCCTTATCGCAGAATCTGACGATCAGAGCGCTCAGCCGAGCGGAGTAATTTAATTTAATAGCTCCTAAAAAAGGACAGAACGTTACGAAGACGATTAATAAAGAGTAGAGAAGACTTGGTTATTCTCTACCAGGTGGAATAGGCGGGTCCTCCTCTTTCGTTCTCCATTGCGCGATGCTGCGACACACGTTCTCCACAAAATTGAACAGATTGTTATCCTCGAAAATACTGAAAAATAAATCGTCAGTCTCCCAAAGTCGACGTTAAAATTTGGAGACGCTTACTTGATCAAACCGTGCCAATACTCTCGTATTTTTATCAACGCTGGTCTGTGGAGGTTCACGTTGATGTTCAGTAGATTTATAACGAGGGATCGTTCGATACTTTTGAAGTGGGATTTAAAGTCGGGACAGTTCGATTTCACCTGAGAAAGAAAGAGTCGTAGAGGGGCTGAGTAAACGAGGGACGGCTTTTATTCGTTCGCAAAGTACCTTACGGTAGGATACAACGAGAACTTCGTGAGGTTCTTCGGTGGATATCAATTCCAGATAGGATCCGGTTACCCCGGCGTTCGTTTTGTCCACCAAGAGTATAGATCCCATTCCGAACTGTACGGCTGGCCCATACTGCATTATCGCGGTCTCAAGGTACAACGCGTGCAATCTTAAATTCAAGTACGGTTCCTCCCGTCCGTCATTTATAACTCCCAGATGAACCGATAGCTGAATTTAATCGAAGAATCTCTGTTATCGAACATAAAGTAGAAACATCGTTTGGTAGGGAGTACAAGTACCTCTCCGATGGCGAATCTCAGCAAGATATTGATGTGGTTGCACGGGGACACATTGTCATCGAACCCAGACAAGTTTATAGTCTTCGACAGTAATTCCAAGTCTTCCTCGCTGACTTCTGACGATACGACGCTCCTAAAAAAGACAACCGAAACGCGGTGTACTCGTTCTACCATCATAGAACTCGGACGACGTGCCACGAGCTCTTTGAACTGCTTAGTCTCACTTCGTTACCTATCTAATTTCTGCACGTGGTTCGTCAGAAGTTCCTTGGTCACGTGCGTGAATTTATTTTGTACGGTGTCGACCGACGAGAGACATACGCTGCGTTGCACGTTCTTAAGTTGTTTCAGCGATGTCAGTATCTTGTTCGAATTTTTCTGAACGACATGCACCTTCGAATCATCCTCGTATTTGTTCAAGTTCTCTTGGTACACCAAAAGCAACAGATTCAGAAAGTGTACGATCAATCGTATCTTGTTCTCCGATAGATTGAACTTTACGCTCGATATGGAAACGTTCACTTTCGTCCTGTAAACAGAGTAAACGCGGTATGTACAATTGTATACGATGAAACATTCGCGGAGTACCTTGGCAACTGGTAATACTCCGGTTTGATGCTATAAGAAACAGTCGTGTTCGCATGTATCTTTGGAAGAAAGTGATATTCGGAATCCTTTCGTTTCCTAGCCGCTCTCCAATCATCTCCTGCACAATAAATCACAATTACACGATTATACGAGACTAGTAATAGAAATTGATGGAGATCGAGTGAAACCTGAATGACAGAACAGTATCTGCGCCCCGGAGAACACTATGTGTATCCTGTCGTAGAGTAACTCCTCCAGTTCCATGAGCGTCGCATCCTCTAGTTGAAGGTTCGTCGCCTGAAGTTCGTTAGACAAACTCACGTTACCAAAATCCACGACGAGAACGTGTCCGCCTCTAAAATCCGTACGTGTTATTTACACCGCTCGATGCTCAACGAAACGTTACGATCGTTTCCCTGTCGTACGCACTTCTGCACCGATCCGTATTCAGGGAACACGATGTACGGTCCCTTGATGTCAATCTTGAAACTGATCCGAAGTGTCTGAGACACGATGCTGTCCATCAAAGTAAGCAAGTTCCTCCTCGCGTATTCGCACAATCTGTACGCCCACAAGACCGTCGTCTGCATGTTCGAATCGTTTAGCTTGAAGAATCGAATGATCTCGACGACCGCATGCTGGACAATGAATAACAATGTTTTTACTGGCTAGTCAATTAAATGATACGTTTCCTAATGAAATTTATTACATGATAGTACGTGACTTCGACTGCTTCCAGTTTTATCGAGACGTCGAACGTCGGATCCGCGTTCTCTCCGTTCTTCTCAAAATCTATCGCCAGAAAGTTGGTCGACACGTTTCCTGTAAGAAGTCATTAAATATCGGCTGTTTAATACCGATACGCGATAATTGATACCTGTCAGAATATTGTCGACGGTGAGCAAGGGCACTAGGTCTCCTTCATTAGAGACGCCCTCGATCACGAAACTCTCGGCGCGCGTGGAAGCTTTGAAAGCGGACAAAGCGGGACGTGCTTCGATGCTCGTCAACAGCTGCGTTATAGTCACGACGAGGATTTCCCTCTCGTTGCTTATCAGACTCAAGCAACAGTTGGCCAACGTGAAGTTAAATTTGTAATCTGAAACGGGAGGAGGAATTAAGGATGTATTGGCTATACAGTCAATCCCAAAAGTTTATGCACTTTAGAAACGCATTTTTTAAAAAGAAATCACACTTCGGAGGAATATTGCTAATAATAAACAACAAAAAAAAATTTTCGATTTTTCCGAGATTTTTCCAAGGGGTACCCCCTTCAGATTTTACGAAATTTTCGTTTT